>NW_013763083.1:0-879 GCF_000517525.1 Limulus polyphemus
CCAGCAACCGTCCCAGTACATCTCTCCATTTATTTTTATCTTGCTGAATTTGCCTTTGCAGCTCTTCATCAATGCCCTGTGTGTTAAAATACTTATTAGGTCATTCTCTTTAACTTAGCAACACTATTCTGTGGATTTGGTTCTGATAAAGTGGAATCCTCTTGTTTATTATTATTGTAGCTTTCAATAGGACAAAGAACAGTTTCTTCATTGTTTTTTTTTTCAAATGAAATAGCATGTTCACAGTCTTGCACTTTGATCTCTTTGCTGCCATCAAAGGGAACAGATGCTGGCTTACTGGTGTCATCACTTCCAGCAAGGAAAGCTCTCAACAATTTTCTTGACTCCACCATCGAAGGTGCAAATTGTGCACGTCTTTTGCGTTCATGTGCCCCATTTCTTTTTTCGACATAATGGGCTAAAAGAATAGATTAATAAATACTGACAACACTATTTAGTTGCAACATGCAAATTGTCAAATGAAAGAAAGCATTCTACTTTCTCAAGTTCCTAACTACAAATTATATTTAAATTATACAATTATAGGTGCAAATCAGGACAAGATAGGCACATCTGGACCTGGTTTGACTTTAACTGCCATTATTTAGACCACCCATACTCATTCATGCTAATTAATGTGACACAACAGTAAGAAAATCAATGCAGATAAGTGTATATGCTGGTAAATCATGCTTATGAGCACCATGTAAATTACTGGCATTTGCTAAATCATATTTAAAAACTCGATAGGTTTAACAACACAAACACTACAGGAGACAAGTCTGAAATTGCTCGAATGAAAATTACACACGCTGTGGAGAAGGGTGTAATCATAACATAATATAAGACTAGAGGCTCAAAGGCTATATTAATATTAAA
>NW_013763084.1:0-872 GCF_000517525.1 Limulus polyphemus
CAAAGTATAAGATGAAGAAAAGTATTTTTATACTTAAAATGAATCACCTTGCACACAAACTATTAAGAGTTTGAGTGCAAATAACTACAATGAATAACATAAGTAAATAATGTCATTCTTTGTGTACAAGATACTTGTAATCTTTAACAAAATATTACCAGTTTTTGTGAGGATACATTAAGAAATCTCAGAGTTACAATAGTAGGCATTGTTGCACTTGTATCATTCCTCATGTATTTTACATGACCTCTTTGAGAAAGAGAACAATAAACATTATATTTACTGTCATTATCTCTTAGAATGG
Organism: Limulus polyphemus; assembly: GCF_000517525.1. NCBI lineage: Eukaryota > Metazoa > Arthropoda > Merostomata > Xiphosura > Limulidae > Limulus > Limulus polyphemus. Next base: position 305 of record NW_013763084.1, read on the forward strand.
ATAGTTGCTTAAGGGAAGGTTGCTTGCACTGTACTTGTTGCTGGCTGTTACATGAATGTCGAAAGGATAGGATATCCAGTATTTCTATTGTGTCTTTTCATTTCACAAAGTAAAAAACTATAACATGAAGATTTAAGAACTTTTATAGCTGAAGATTTTTTGTCATTTGATTTTAAGACACTGGAATTTATTTTTTATTTCATTAAGACTATAATACAAGAGAAATAAACATTATTTTCTGTGCTTCAAGTTGGGCAAACTGCTAAACTATAACGTGAAGATTACTCGTACAACATTTTGTTCAGTTATGATATTCTGACCCGGTAGTATAATATTTTTCATATTTATCTGTTTTATTCAGTAAAATATAGCAACCTCTAAACTGCATTGGCTGCCAGTCCAGCAGTTTAATTTTTACAACAGTTTGTTTTGATAGAAAATAATATACCATATGTGGCTGCCAGTCCAGCATTTAATTTTACAACAATTTGTTTTGATAGAAAATAAGATACCATATGTGGCTGCCAGTCCAGCAGTTTAATTTTACAACAGTTTGTTTTGATAGAAA
>NW_013763085.1:0-900 GCF_000517525.1 Limulus polyphemus
AAAGTCACTTAAATCTAGCATCAAACTCTTCGTGAATCAAAATTAAATCATACTTAAACTAAAATCTAGGTAATGTTTTAATGATCAAAAGGTATGATTTACCTTTTTCCATGGAGCGAGAAATAAGTGGAAATCCGACTTTCTGTTCTTGATAAGATTCCGTCATCGTAGAGAACCTATTAGAATTACGAAATTCAACCATTTTTAGCGCTCCCTTCATAACCCATCATTATATCACAGTCACGTTTTTGTGAATCAAGTGAGAGAGTGTTAGAATTCAAAAGTTAGTGATTAAACTTTGACCTTAGTTCATTCACTGTGAATATATGCTGCTGAAAGGTGTGAAAGTAAAATATGAGCACGACAAGTGTTAAAAGTAAAATAATAAAACTATTTTAAAGGACAGTTTCTTCTAGGAAGTATGACTTAGAAATCAGAAATAATGGGTTACTAACTATCTCTTTTGACTTTGCTCACTTGATAATTTCTTCTAATAATACAGATTCATATTACTATCAACCAAGAATGTTTCTTATTGCCTCCTTCCCCAAGAGGGCCGGCATGGCCAGGTGGTTAGGACGCTCGACTCGCAATCTGAGGGTTGCGAGTTCGAATCCCCGTCACACCAAACACGCTCGCCCTTTCAGCAGTGGGCGCGTTATAATGTGACGGTCAGTATGTTACATTATAATTCATTTGTAAAAAAGTAACCCTCCCTCTCGTGTATCATTTCTAAATGGTAGACGGCTAGTGCAAATACCTCTCTAATAGCGAAATTAAAAGCAAACAAACTATATACATCTACATATTACTACGTGGATGACAATACATTAAATAGGCAAACATCATATATTATTTTAAACCAAAAGAAATAACTTTTGGTTTGAAGTTAAGCACAAA
>NW_013763086.1:0-2220 GCF_000517525.1 Limulus polyphemus
TGGGCCCTGCGCTTTGAATCCGTCGATGTGTTATAAAAGTGACGATCAACCCCACTATTCGGTCAGACGGGAGTAGTCCAAACGTTGGCGGTGGATGCTGTTGACTAGTTGCCTTCCTTCTAGTTTATCACTTCAAAATTAGGGACAGTTATAATCTGATGACACTTGTGCAAATTTGCGAGGAAATTCTAAAACCAACTTATTTCAGTCACGACATTATTTTTGTAAGATTACAGAAAGTCTATTTTATTAAATAGCAAAAAATATAATAAAATATCCGTATAGCTAAACTATACGAACCCAAGCAAAGACAATCCGTCTGTCTTGCTTACTACATGGCTTGTAGACAACCTGTCTGTCTTTTTGTACTACATAGCTCGTACACAACCCGTCTGTCTTGTTGTACTACACGGCTCGTACACAACCTGTCTGTCTTGTTGTACTACACGGCTCGTACACAACCTGTCTGTCTTGTTGTACAACATGGCTTGTAGACAACCTGTCTGTCTTGTTCTACTACACAGCTCGTAGACAACCTGTCTGTCTTGTACTACGCGGCTCGTAGACAACCTATCTGTCTTGATGTACTATACGGCTCGTAGACAACATGTCTGTCTTCTTGTACTACACTGCTCGTAGACAACCTGTCTGTCTTACGACCCTACCGTAAGTCAGCTTTTTTTATCGTTATGCAAGACAACTAGGCATATAGATCGTTTCTTATCGTCTTGAACAATCAGACAGATCGATAATTTTATTGTATTGTACAAGAACTAAATAGGCGATTATTTTCGCGTTGTATAACTATACTCGTAAATAGTCTTCGTGTAGTACAGTAGGTTTTGTTTGCGATTATGTTCGCATCCTATAACTATACTCATAAATAGTCTTCGTGTAGTACAGTAGGTTTTGTTTGCGATTATTTTCGCGTCGTATAACTATACTCGTAAATAGTCTTCGTGTAGTACAGTAGGTTTTGTTTGCGATTATTTTCGCGTCCTATAACTATACTCGTAAATAGTCTTTGTGTAGTACAGTAGGTTTTGTTTGCGATTATTTTCGCGTCCTATAACTATACTCGTAAATAGTCTTCGTGTAGTACAGTAGGTTTTGTTTGCGATTATTTTCACGTCCTATAACTATACTCGTAAATAGTCTTCGTGTAGTACAGTAGGTTTTGTTTGCATGGCAAAACTACTTAATATTTCTAACGCTGTCCTTAATTTTCAATTGAACAACCGACGAGAAGTAAGGCAACCATGCTGTCAGCAGTATCCTACCACACACCATCTAAGTTATGAGACTGACTGTCACTTGTATAACACACCTACAGATTAACGTGCGGAAAACATTTTGTGGTGTCGCGCAGATTCCGACCCGATGAGCCAACTCCGAAATTCAGAGGTCGCGCTCACAATATTTTAAATAGACGGAATCTTTTCTTCTCGTATCGTGCATCTATATATAGTCAGCTTATTTCACGTTCTATAGTACAAGACGACAGACAGGTTGTCTACGAGCCGTATAGTTCAACGACGATAAAATATCAATCGTTATCATGGTTAGCAGCTTATACGATTATTTAATTATTAATTTGCTACTAATAATTGTTTGTTTATCTATTCTTTATTACAACATACTAATTGAAGATAAATACTAATAATATAAATTAAATAAAAATCTTGGTAACTAGTTAATAATTAGGCTTAGCTCATCATATAGGCATGACAATAAACATTATGTCTGACTAATTGTTGTACACAATATTTGTACAAAACAACGAGAAAATAATTATTTTAATTGTATTACATAACACAAAAACAAGTCATCTTTCCAGTTGAATAGCACGATACGAAGACAATTAGTCCTGTGTATGGTACTCTACAATGTGAAAACAATCAAGCTATCCAAACCTATAGGACGAGTACAATCCATCAGCCTAGTTGTTCTACGTGACAAGAAAGAAAACCCCTTTATCTAGTTACACTACACAACGTGAAAACAATCCATTTGTATAGTTACACTACACAACGTGAAAACAGTCCATTTGTATAGCTGCATTACACGACGTGAAAACAGTCCATTTATCTAGCTGCATTACACGACGTGAAAACAGTTCATTTATCTAGCTGCATTACACGACGTGAAAACAGTCCATTTATCTAGTTACACTACACAACGTGAAAACAGTCCAATTGTCTAGCTGCATTACACGATGTC
>NW_013763087.1:0-881 GCF_000517525.1 Limulus polyphemus
CAACAAGCTAACCTCTGAGCACGTCCGGCTCATATTCGAAAGCCCATATTCATCGTTTTTAGAAATTTTTGAAGTGTTTTATGAACAATAACAAGTATGATAATAACCTAAAACTATACGGCATTAATATTAACCTCTAGAAAAAAAAAATATTTCATTAAATTTTTCTTAATAAACGATTTAGAGTAATATCTAATTTGTTATAGTTTCATAGTTTTTTTTCTAATTTGTCATAAGATTTTTTTCGTTATACACACGTTGGCTAGTTATAACTTAAGATGATTCATTTAATAGTTAATTGTCAATAGAAAAGACAACTCGTGTTGACAGTGTCATTTCATTTTATGTTATGTGTTTTTATTAAGCTTAACAAGTTTCTGTTTGTACACTAGTGATGGTGCCTTTACTGAAGATCTGGAGTTCTGAAGAATTGTTGAAGAACTATTCCGGACTGAGAAAACGTACCATTTAACAAACAAAACAATGATTCTTCTCAAAGTGGGTGTGTGCTACGCACGTGACTATTGGCCATTCTCATTACAAAATAAAGCATGTTCTAATCTAATCTACCAGTGGAAAAGATCACTGCCCACTTCTGCATAACGTGTTAAACTTTACAGAAATATTTCCAACGAGAAAGTGCATATCATATTCCTTAGGTGAATGATCCAGGACAATAATTAGCTAAAGCGAAAGGAAATTAGCTACTTTCATGTCATGCATTCTGTGTTACAAATACGTGCACATTGTATATCTACATACCAGAATATATTAGGTCGTCAAGAAATTAATGTCGCTTTTTTCTTAGATGAAATAACTTGAACAACTTATATATCAAAACAAAACATTTATTAAACGAAATAATACTCCATTCTTATCGA
>NW_013763088.1:0-685 GCF_000517525.1 Limulus polyphemus
TATATTTCTATTAATTTTGCGTCAAAAAAGCACTTTTTCCACTTTTCAGAAAAATTCATGTTTTATAACGAAAAGCCAAGGCTATAGCACATGTTTTTTCGTAAATTTTGAGAAAAATTGTTTTTCGGTATATTTCAATACAAAGATGCCCTTGACGTAAGAGTTTCAAAATTGATATCCATTCGTCAAAATTCACAATAGTTAATTCATAATCTTTTATCAAAATTTCGGCTATATTCGATTTTACTGGTTTTTATTGTATTCAGTAAACAAAGAATAGCTTTAAAATGAGATTATTCAAACAAAATCCCAATATCTTAAGGCCCATGACGTGATCTTATCAAATAACTACACCTTTTCACCCTCTTTTTTTCTCTCTGTGTTAGCAAAAGTTGAATATTTTTAGCTTTTTACTGGACATAATATTTTTCGTTATTATTATAATGTCTCAACTTTAAGTTTTCCGACGAAAGGAGCTCTATCCGATATTTTTCTATTAATTTTGCGTCAAAAAAGCACTTCTTTCCACTTTTCAAAAAAATTCATATTTTTTAACGAAAACCCAAGGCTATAGCCCATGTTTTTCCGTAAATTTTGAGAAAAATTGTTTTTCGTTATATTTCATTACAGAGATGCCCTTGATGTAAGAGTTTCAAAATGGATATCCTTTCGTCAAAATTCACAA
>NW_013763089.1:0-1505 GCF_000517525.1 Limulus polyphemus
ATGGACTTATCACAAATAACTTGTTTGTGACCATTTTCACACAACTTTCAAGTTTGTTTCAGTTATATGCCATGCTTATTACATGCACCATTCAAAGTTTGTTTGTGGTTTTTTCTTCTTCTTTTCCTTGATTAGTGAAGGATAGGCTTCGTTTTAGTTTCGATTGGACGGCTACACACAGTTTCGTGAATGACATAAATTTCGCTCGTGCATTTTTATGAGTAAATAAAATGGAGGATCATTATATAATATTTTCATTTATAACTTCCTTTTCTCAATTAAGTTGGTGTATGGTTGTTGTTGTTTTTATAAAGTACACGTATTATAAGGTTGAAGTTTAATTCCTTTTAAATTAATACAAATACTCGCTTTTAATAATCTGTGAATTTCTAATAATGGATTCGCTTTGCTACGAATGCTTGTATTCGACGACTAACCTTAGTAGCCGAATCAAAAAACAACAGACTGAGGCAGGTAAAAAGAACTATTCTGTAATATTAGTTTCATGAAGAGGGTCAGGTAAAATTTAGGTGGGTAAAAACGTAGATAGACGCTTCGAATTCAACAGCCAATTCAATTTTTATTACCTTAAGGCCATAACGGCTGAACCGGATAAAGTCGGTAAAGATTTAAATGACGACGACGCAAACATCAAACAAACGATGCGTGTGCTCCAGCCCAAAACTTAAAATAATACTTATTAAGCTCGGCAGTGCCGGTCACCACTGTTCTTATATCTACACAACAGACATCACTCTTACTCCTCTTTCTATACAATAGACATCACTCTTACTCCTCTTTCTGTATCTACACAATAGATATCACTCTTACTCCTCTTTCTATATCTACACAAAAGACATCACTCTTACTCCTCTTTGTCTATTGTGTAGATATAGAGTGATGAAAGAGGAGTAAGATATAGATATAGAAAGAGGAGTAAGAGTGATGTCTATTGTGTAGATATAGATGTCTATTGTATATAGATATAGAAAGAAGAGTAAGAGTGATGTCTATTGTGTAGATATAGAAAGAGGAGTAAGAGTGATGTCTATTGTGTAGATATAGAAAGAGGAGTAAGAGTGATGTCTATTGTACTCTTACTCCTCTTTCTATATCTACACAATAGACATCACTCTTACTCCTCTTTCTATATCTACACAACAGACATCACTCTTACTCCTCTTTCTATATCTACACAATAGACATCACTCTTACTCCTCTTTCTATATCTATATACAATAGACATCACTCTTACTCCTCTTTCTATATCTACACAATAGACATCACTCTTACTCCTCTTTCTATATCTACACAATAGACATCACTCTTACTCTTCTTTCTATATCTATACAATAGACATCACTCTTACTCCTCTTTCTATATCTACACAATGGACATCACTCTTACTCCTCTTTCTATATCTATACAATAGACATCACTCTTACTCCTCTTTCTATATCTACACAATAGACATCACTCTTACTCCTCTTTCTATATCTATACAA
>NW_013763090.1:0-879 GCF_000517525.1 Limulus polyphemus
GCTCATATTCTGCAATTAACTTAATATGTATTAATTATATTTACCTTCAAATTTGTTTGTACCCTATTCAAGGGGCCTCATAAAAATAAGTGCGCCAGGGTCTCAAACTACCTTAATGTGGGCTTGGACAAAGTATCAGTTATGTTATAATCGTTGTCTCGTTAAAATAATAGTCTTACTTGTAAAGTATTCAAACTTTTATGACACAAGAAAATTAATTATTAAATGAAAATACGATCAGCTATATTAACTGCCTTATTCAAATATCCGTTTTACATGTAAACTATTAAATAACTTTTTATTATATATAGTTACCTGTAGAAGTAAAAACTATACTGTTGATGACGTAATTATATGTTGAGATATCATCTGATGATTTACTAGCGATGTCACCTACAAACTTGCCATCTGTGGTGCCACTTCATAGAACTATGACGTCATTGCCTCTTCTCCTTATGACAGTCACGCCTATTATCTAACGGTCTAACCCTAGGCTCTTTTGCATATTACATAACTGTTATTTAACCTATAGGTGTAAACATCCTTTGTATATTACGTAATAGTTATTAACATTCAGGAGACATTCTTTGATCTCTATTCACCTGGCAATCCCTTATTGAGGCAACATCCTTCGGGCACGGGAATGCCGAATACTGCTATCATTTTTTAAATGTTAGTTTTATTCAAAAAGTAGAAATTTAAAGTGTTAAATAAAAATAATTTAGAAATATGGGAATAAGAATAAAAACAAAACAACTAGAGAAAATTACACTCTGGGCTGAATTTTGTTCGAAATAGCATTTTTCGGTGTTTTCAAATATTTTAATCTCATTGTCTTTGTTGTCTCTAATAACAGTGTCATGCGCTAGCTGACGGTTC
>NW_013763091.1:0-879 GCF_000517525.1 Limulus polyphemus
ACCAGAGTCACGTGAACTTCGCTGTCGTAACAATACTATTGACACAGCGATGGCAGATCTCATGATGTGGTGACTTCTCAAACGCATTACCCAAATTCAAAAGATAACAGTCTCTGGTTAGGGGTTTAAAATAGCAAACCAGTTCTTCCATGTACTCTGACAACTCACGTAGTAGCCATTGCTAAATGGAATCAGTCACCACTATGTTCATCAGCATACACACACAAAATGAAATCAACATTATTTAGTTACTAATCTTAAAATGATAAAATCGATGCTAAAGTAACACACTCACAAAGTCCTGTACTAATTGTAGGTGCACAATTTTTAAAAACTAATTGACCAGCTCTTAAGCACTAGCTTACACAATTGAAGTAGCTACCACACTCAAACCTTTCGTCCGATTTATTATCCATTTAATCCCCATCTTTGGAAAACTCTTTTACCAACGAATAGTGAGATTGACCTTCACATTATAACGCCCCCACGGCTGAAAGGGCGAGCATGTTTAGTGTGACGGGGATTCGAACCCGCGACCCGCAGATTGCGAGTCGAACGCCCTAACCACTTAGCCATGCCGGGCACTTTTGTGAGCCAAAAAAAAAATTAAGATCATCCATAAAATGAATTCGTGGTGTATTCATAGAATAATTATTGGTCAAAATCAGTTAGACTAACAACTTTTAATATATAGAAAAGCCAGTGCGTTTTGGTAACACTACGTTCCAACAATGATTTTTATGTCACGTTGCTTAGCAACAAAAGTATAACCTAACATTGTTCTTAGTCTACTGAAAGTATAAAATGAAATGTATAAACAACAAAACTGGAAAAATAATTGTTGATTTATTAATTTAGTCTCCGTTGATTAAAGATGTT
>NW_013763092.1:0-880 GCF_000517525.1 Limulus polyphemus
GTCAAAGTTTTGCTTCGTTTGTTTATTTGTTATAGAACGTTCGCAAATTGTTATCTCGATATAAACTTAAAAGTACTATAACCCTCTTTTAACCTTTACAGTGTTCGATCCTAAACAATCCCGTAACCTATTTTTCCGTTTCTAGTGTCGCCCTTTCAACCGTGTGGGTATTATAATGTGTGGGTCATTCCCAGTATTCTTTTGTTGAAAGAGTAGCCCAAAAGCTGGCAGTAGGTGGTGTTGACTAGCTGCCTTCCCTCGAGTCAATAATTGCTAACTAAGGGACAGCTAGCGCAGATAGCTCTCGAGTAGCTTTGAGCGAAACTTAAAACAAACCAAACCGTTTCTAGTGTAAAAAGTGACTGCTCTAGCTGCCACTTTTATAACTACTAAACTAATTGAAAATAACCAGAAGTTTCAAGGAAGCAGCGAGTATTTTAACAATTTTATTTAAACTAAAGTTTTTAGTGTTTCGGCCCGGCATGGCCAGGTGGTTAGGGCGCTCAACTGGCAATCTGAGGGTCGCGGGTTCGAATCCCCCTCACGCCAAACATGCTCGCCCTTTCAGCCGCGGGGTCGTTATAATGTGACGGTCAATCCCACTATTTGTTGGTAAAAGAGTAACCCAAGAGTTGGCGGTGGGTGGTGATGACTAGCTGCTTTCCCTCTAGTCTTACACTGCTAAATTAGGGACGGCTAGCGCAGATAACCCTCGTGTATCTTTGCGCGAAATTCAAAACAAACAAAGAAACCAAACCCTGATTTGTTTCTTTAACGGTCAACACAATTCTACAATAAAATTCACTTCTCAAGTTGTAATTTTTCTCCTAATTCTGTTCTTGAATATTTATTTATTTTTCTAATTTTTTTTAGCTGTGTT
>NW_013763093.1:0-876 GCF_000517525.1 Limulus polyphemus
ATGCTGTCTTGTCGTGTTAATATCCGTTTACAGATAGCCGTTCTTGCAAAGTAAAACTGTTTGGTCAGTCTCCTATTTACTGTTCTTCTGGATACCCTGGAATAACTGTGTTCATGTCATTCCTGTTGTAAGGTGTTGCAAGACTTCTTTCGACTTTGATGTGTTAATCTGATTCAAACAGGGTCATCTCGGGCAGCAGTTTTTCGGTGTCTACCAGTACATTTTCATGGAACAACGTTTCTTGTAGTCCGATGACATTTCAGGATTCTAGATACCTACTTCTAGTACCCTACTTTTCAGACAATATCCGTTTGCTTCATACCATTTCTGGACAGTCGAACAATTTGATGCCCTATAACTTCTGGCACGTGAATAGGCATGACTCTACACCAACTACAGAGTTTCGAAAAAGATTATACCAAAATCAAACCCTTTTATACGAAACAGATGTGTATGCGTGTGTTTTTCCGATCATACGCTACCTTTTCTGTTATTACTCGGGTATTTATTCAATAACTACTCCATGCGTGTAGACAATAACATCAATATAGTTTGTTTGTAGTTAAGCACAGAGCTACACAAAGGGCTATCTGTGCTCTGCCCACCATGGGTATCGAAACCCGGTTTCTAGCGTTGTAAGTCCGCAGACATACCGCTGTGCCACCGGGGGGGCCATCAGTATAGAACAGTATGCAGACATTTTAGCCAATACTGCAGTTAATAATATTGTTAATAACAAAATATACATTTTAACCACGAACATTTATTTGATTTTATATTATTTTATTTTACAGGCAATTGTTAAAAACGTGATTGTGCAAAGAGGTATATGTATATATATATATATATATAATTGTTTTAGTGTTAGATTCTCTG
>NW_013763094.1:0-1189 GCF_000517525.1 Limulus polyphemus
AAACATGTAAGTGGTCAGTTTTAGCAAGCCATCTCCTGGCAGAAAACCTTGATCTAGAGAGGAAAGATAGTACAGGAAAATGTAGCAAAACATAACAGTACATTCCATCCTTTCTTTCATCATGTTCCTTCACTGGCTTTTAAAAGTCATGTATAATAATATATAGTTATGACCATAACATGATATTCTGTTTGTATGGCAACACTGGTGCATGTATTCACGTGATTTGTGTCTAAAAGCGCACACCTTGACTTACCTTGATGTGTTAACTATTTATTTGTCTCGTACATCAATGATATAGGGTATATATAAAGGTATACATATAGATATATTGAATGAATAAAGAAATACGTTTCTCATTTTCCAGGGGGCACTCTTCTGCGGACGCCCATGTTCGTAAGTAGTGACGTTCCAATTTACAGATAAATAGATAAAATTTAGTGTTTTGAATCGGAAAGTACCAAATATTTATTGTTTGTCAAAAAAAAAGAAAAAAAAAGAAAACGTACCACTCTCATTTATATTTATAATGTTGACAGAATATCCTGTCCCTCAGTAGCACAGCGGTATGCCCGCAGACTTCCAACGCTAGAATCCGGGTTTCGATACCCGTGGTGGGCAGATCACAGATAGCTTAATTATAAAGAAACAGAACATTCTAATTTTGCCGAGAAGTACAATCAAAGAAACCTTTCTCTGTGTGCCATGATAAAGTATCTCCGTCAGTTTTCTATTTTCTGATGAATATAACCAGTTACCACAGCAAGAGTCAGTCAAAGACTCGGTATTGCTTCTTATCATCGTCTGTACCAATAACCGATAATAACCACAGGTAACAATCACTTACAGGTTAACCATCGCCACCAATAGCCGATAATAACCCACAGGTAACAATCACTTACACGCTAACCATCGACACCAATAGCCGATAATAAGCACAGGTAACAATCACTTACAGGCTAACCATCGCCACCAATAGCCGATAATAAGCACAGGTAACAATCACTTACAGGTTAACCATCGCCACCAATAGCCGATAATAAGCACAGGTAACAATCACTTACAGGTTAACCATCGACACCAATAGCCGATAATAACCACAGGTAACAATTACTTACAGGCTAACCATCGTCTATAGCAAATAGAAATATAGATATATTTTTAATATTCCTACTTTGATTTTCCAGTA
>NW_013763095.1:0-881 GCF_000517525.1 Limulus polyphemus
ACGCTGTATATATATATATATATATACATACATATATATATAAAGCAGAGTTGTTTGTCTGGTGTCACAAGCTGTTGTGAGAAACAGCCTACATCAAAGTTGATAAAATATGGTGCAAGTGGACCTCCCAAAGATCTAGTTTCAATTAATAAGTATTCGGTTAAACGGTTCTACTTCGGCCACCATTTCAATTTAGCCAATGAGGGCTCACTTGAAGGGAAAGATCCGGTGGTAACATACATAAAGTCGACACCATACGGAGGTAGCGTTTAATGCTTTATATCGAACAAACTATGGCTCAAAACAATGAAAGCCCATGGCATCATTTATTTTATTTAATTCTGAGTACGGGCATCGCCGGGTACCTTTATTAATTGTAAATAATATTCACTTAAGTTTTAGTGTTTGTTTGTTTGTTTGTTTTGAATTTCGCGCATAGCTACACGAGGACTATCTGCGCTAGCCGTCCCTAATTTAGCAGTGTAAGACTAGAGGGAAGGCAAGCTAGTCATCACCACCCACCGCCAACTCTTGGATTACTCTTTTACCAACGAATAGTGGGATTGACCGTCACAATATAACGTCCCCACAGCTGAAAGGGCGAGCATGTTCGATGGGACGGGGATTCAAACCCGCGACCTGCAGATTGCAAGTTTTAGTGAGTTTATAATCTTTGAAACTGAGATAGCGTAAAGTACACTAGAGTGTAAACATACTAGGTAAAAAAAACAGTCAGTAATCAGTGTTTTTGTCCCCCTCCCCTTTTTTTTTTTGCATCGACGTTCCGCTTTACGGTTTTTCCAAAAAGTAGCCCTATTGGACACAAGTGTGGTTAATAACATCGATGGTTTTTTTTTGCTAAGACAACACGTGAGAAAACC
>NW_013763096.1:0-1142 GCF_000517525.1 Limulus polyphemus
AATATAATACTATATGTTAAATTGTATCTCATTATTGTTTTAATTAGAGATTATGTAATACTAGCTGTGTAAGCAGTGTTCGTTTGCAATTAATTTAGTTTTTTAACGATATTATATAACAGTTAGCCAAATACTAATTAATTAATGAAGAAAGAACTGTGTAATTTATAGTATTAAATGCGGTGGGCAGAGCACAGATAACCCATAGAGCAGTTTTGTGCTAAGTAACAAACTATCCTCTATTTTAGTTCTATAAACACTTTTAGTTAATTAAACGACATGTTTCAATGTGATTTTCTTTCTTTTAATAGGATCTACAAACGATAAAGGGTAACGGTTAATGTATGTCACAAAAGTGGTACTATGGAATTTTAATAAATAATACTCTGGAGCTTTTATCTATTTAATTAAATTACTTTCACATATCAGTGGATGTGAAGTTAACATTTCATAAAAACAAGAACACGTATGACGTTTGTATATATTATACAGTATACCTTTACGTAAATTTTATCATATGATAATTATTTGCCAGTACGAAAAAACATGAGTAGTTCGTAACTTTAGTTTAACTATTACTGCGTATTATTAACTGTCCTCACGCTTACTTTCTCCGTTATAGCTATAGGCTTGGTTAACATGTTTAAGGTAAATTTTACCAATGTTAATTACGAATATGTTAAAGGATTTGTTTACTTGTTTTTGGAATTTTGCACAAAGCTACTCGAGGGATAAATGCACTAGCCTCTCCTAATTCAGAAGTGACAAACTAAAAGGAAGGCAGCTAGTCAACACCACCCACCACCAACTCTTGGGCTACTCTTTTATCAAATAAATGGGTTTCACCGTCAGTTTATAATACCCTCACGACTGAAAGGTCGAGCATGTTCAGTGAGGGGATTCGAACTCGCAACCCCTAAACTGTTTCAGTGGTAGTAAAAAAATTATTTTAAAATATTTTCTTAGTCTTACTCGAAGCTTAAAAAGATATTAACCTCAAAATATTCTGAACATAAAGGGTTTGTTTGTTGTTAAGCGCAAAGCTGCATAATTGGCTATATTTGTACTGTAAATCAAACCATTGTAATATAAAAAGAATGGGTAACTTTTTCAAACAATTAATCAATTTTTACAACAGATAT
>NW_013763097.1:0-1858 GCF_000517525.1 Limulus polyphemus
TTGTTTTTTTATTTTAGAACAAAATTAAGGGTGAGAGGTTTAGAATTTTTAATCTGAAATATTACCTGCAAATGAGGAACTACCCTGATGTTCAATAGATCTCCATAAGCATCACACAAAATAAATCAGAAAAAGTTTTCATTTAGATGTGCTAATTTATTTTTTATTGTCATTTATCCAAGTTTTCCTTCTCGCATCTTGTGGAATAACACTCAAAATTAAATTCATTCTTATCCTCAGCACTATCTTTAATGGACACATTTCTCAAAGTTTGTTAAATTTTTTGAGATTTGTGCTGCCTTTTTCCTTTTGTTGGTTTCCTTTTAATTTGCTATAACTTCATTTTCTAACTACATAACCTCTACATAACTGAATAAACATAAAAAAATTATCATCTTAAGAATTAAAAAGAAGCTCATGAATCCTTGAGTGACAGTGACTAATACCTCTTCCCAAGGTTCTGACAATGTTGCTAAAACTACCCATCCTTTGTCTGTGGCTATTGGAGGCTTGTTCACTGTGGAAGGGGTTACTGCTATAGTTCATCATGTCATAGGTTTTTTGATGCCTTCCATGCTTCATTTCCCTGTCCCTATGTCTGAAGTATGTTCTCCTTTTTTAAACCAATCCACAAAGATGACAACTTTACTTTCCACTTTTTGGATTTGCACTAGGCTCCTCTTTACTTACTGAGAACAGAACATATGTCAGACTGTATGGTCTGATCATTGCCCTAATCACACTACATCTTACGTCCAACCAAAAATACTTGGCTGGTTATGTATTTTTCTGCTCATCCCTTACATTTGCCAAAGGAAGCTCATCTAGGTTTTTATAATTGCACCAGTCCCTCCATTACATTAATGATGGATTCTTTGTACAAAGAGGTAAGTATCTATGGGAAATACACTATCCTACCAAAAGTCATGGGAAACATCTCTGATCGCAAGAAAATGTATGTGATGATGAAATATGCAAATAGTTTGGCCTATAAGGGTGATCAGCGGTTCACTTGGAAGACATTCCGAACTTGTATGCCGAAGGATAAGTACTCAGAAAGAGCTAACAGAGTTTTTTATTGGGGGGAGGATAGTTGGATGTCATTTTGTGGAAATGTCTGTACATGCTATTGCACAACAATTAAACATTCCCAGGTCGACAACTGGCAATGTTCTGAAGAAATGGAAATCCACAGGTGACAATGAACCCCAAGAAACAACCAAGTAGGCATAAAATACTGACTGACAGGAGCTGACATGCCTTTAAAAGGCTGGTTACCTCATCTTGCTATCAGACTCTATAGAATTTGTGTTTGGAGATCCTATAAGTGTTTCTATGACACGCCGAGAGCTGCATGCCATGAACTTTCACTGAAGTTCTGCAGCCTACAAACCATTGATAACAAAAACAAATGCACACCATCGACTGGCATGAAGCAAAGCAACACCAAACCTGGACCGTGGTTCAATGGAAATCAGTGCTGTGGAGTAATAGTCACGCCATATGCTCTTCCAGTCTGATGGACGTGTTTGGATATGGAGGATGCCTGGGAAACACTTATTGCCTGAGTGTGTTGTCCCAACAGTGAAATTTGGAGGTGGTGGTATCATGATCGGGGGGTGCTTCTTGTATATGGACTAGGTCCACTGGTCACACTGCATGGATCCATGAATGCTGAGTCCTACATTGATGTTCTGAACAATTCTATGTGTCCTACATTGTGGCAATTTCATGTTACTGGCCCTTACATCTTCTGACATGATAATGCTCCATGTCACAAAGCAAAGATTGTGAACACATGGTTTGAAGAGAATAACATCGGAACCTTGCAGTGGCCAGCACAGAGCCCAGACCTCAG
>NW_013763098.1:0-2732 GCF_000517525.1 Limulus polyphemus
AACAAGATATTACAGTAACTTTAAAATATTTTTCAAGTTCATAGATAAATCACATGTTAATATTCTTGCAATTATACCAAGTCTTTTCATAGCGGTCCGAAACAGATTCCGTTAAATATGTTTTATGAAAACTATTATTTGTTCCAAATAAATAAGATTAAGAGGGTATTTTTGGAAGACCATTCTTAATTTAAAACTTAAGCAATTAAGTATAAAGAAATATAAATATTATAATTAAGCTTAAGAAGAGAAATACAATTTTATAGCTGATTAGATATCTCTGCTGCTTTTCAAAACATGAATACAACAGATACAAAATATAATATTAGATAAATACGCACACGCTTTATTTGTACAGATGTTTATACACAGTTAGTACCTTAAAAGGAGTGTAAGTATTTTCTAAATTCCACACGCTTTATTTGTACAGATGTTTATACACAGTTAGTACCTTAAAAGGAGTGTAAGTATTTTCTAAATTCCACACGCTTTATTTGTACAGATAATTCTACACAGTTATTACCTTAGAAGTAGTACAAGTATTTTCGAAATCCGACAAGCTTTACTTTTGACATATCTACACACAATTAGTAGCTTAGAAGAAGTGCAAATATCTTCTAAGTACCACATGCTTTACTTTTACAGATAATTCCACACAGTTAGTGCCTTAGAAGTAGTACAAGTATTTTCGAAATCCGACAAGCTTTACTTTTGACATATCTACACACAATTAGTAACTTAGAAGAAGTGCAAATATCTTCTAAGTACCACATGCTTTACTTTTACAGATAATTCCACACAGTTAGTGTCATAGAAGTAGTACAAGTATTTTCGAAATCCGACAAGCTTTACTTTTGACATATCTACACACAATTAGTAGCTTAGAAGAAGTGCAAATATCTTCTAAGTACCACATGCTTTATTTTTACAGATAATTCCACACAGTTAGTGCCTTAGAAGTAGTACAAGTATTTTCTAAATATCACACGCTTCTTATTTTTACAGATATTTCTACACAGTTAGTATATTAGAAATACAAGTATTTTCTAAATTCAACATGCTTTATTTTTAAATATTTCTCCTTACTTACAAGCTTAGAAGGAGTACAAGTATTTTCTAAACACCACACGTTTTCTATTTTTATAGATATTTCTACCCGATTAATAGTTTAGACGGAGTGCAGTTAAATCTTGAAACGATAGTTGGTTCAATGCAGTTTAAGACTGTTGACGATTTTTGGATGTTGATTTCAAGATATCGAGCTGTCAAGAAGCAGGTAAGAACAAAAAACATATGAAACGTATTACTAATCTAATTTCTGGTTCACATTTACTCTCTGGGATTTAGAAATAGTGTAGAAATAGTTGGTGCAAAGACTTGATTGCCAAGATAGTGGAAGGACCAACTGTTGAAGATGAAACCATAAAGGCTGGGATAGAAGAGAACAAGGACGATTCCTGGGAAAACCTCATATATGTTAATAATATTGATAGATGAAAATCATAGTTTCAACATACGCACCAATTTATAATTTGTGGCTTCCGCTTCTGAACGAGCAAGATTTCTTTCGGGAGTGTTTTTTTTTTTTTTCATTGGCCTTTCTTAAAGTCTTAATATACTTTGAATGGTCTAGTATGCCCCACCCATGTCGGGCGTGTCTCAAAACGCTTGATCTATTTGGCATTCTTATGCTTGCATGTTTGTTTGTTTGTTTTTTTTATTTGTTTCAGTTGCCATATTGTGATGGAACCGACGTTAATCTTGGTTTTAACGTGTAAAAGGTTATATTTTTAGTTTTGTACGTTAAATGGTTTCTCTCAGTTTTGTTACGTGTTTGTTAGTGACCCGTATATGTGTGTGTGGTTCGTATTGTACGTTACCTTGTGGTGCGTCCACGCAGTTCGGTTTATGTTGATGTCAAGTCTCCCCGAAAGCTGTGATTTTCTACGTTATTCCGCCAGATCGCGCGTTACATGTTAAATTGATATTAAAAATAAATTAATATCGACTTCGTACAAGCCTAATATAAGGGATTGTTTGAATTTTGCGCAAACCTACTCGAAGGCTATCTACGCGTTCCGTCCCTAATTTGGAAGTAATAGCCCAACTCTTGGGCTACTCCTTACCAAGAAATAGTGAGATTGGTGAGATACAATACCCCCACGGCTGAAAGGGACCGGATTCGAACCCGCGACTCTCAGATTGTGAGTCGTGTGCTTTACTCACCAAGCCATGCCAAAGCAACATAAGGGAGAAGGTGTTATATCTATATATGTGTATTACTTACCTTGTCCCTTGAGGATTTTCAAGAGTTAGAAGATTGCATACCAATAGTATTCCTGCATCTGTATCTAGTGTTTAAAAATACACTAGACATTTCAAATAATTTGCTTGTTTGCATAAAGTTTTCCCCCCAGTGGCACAGCCATATGTCTACGGACTTACAACGCTAGAAACCGGGTTTCGATACCCGTGGTGGGCAGAGCACAGATAGCCCTTTGTGTAGCTTTGTGCTTAACTACAAACAAACATAACGTTTTTATAGAAATATAGTATATCAAAAGTGGATATGAATTTATAACATTACATTGCAGGTGAAGAAAAGAAAAAATAAGGCACAGAACATCATACGTTATCATGTTCGTGCAAAGCATCTGAAGTAGTTTTTTCTTAATGAACATTAGAGATTTCATTCACTTACCTGCACATTTTCATATTTTACTAATTCATAC
>NW_013763099.1:0-881 GCF_000517525.1 Limulus polyphemus
AGACTGATTTTGAGTTCTAGAGCATACCAGTTCCATACCAGTGCTCTATAGTTGTGCCTGTCGTCTGCTGACAGCTGTCCAAGTATTTCCAGTGGTTATCCCTACAGGCTCGTTGCCAGGTACACTGCTTTCTGCTCCTCTGTCCGTCCATTCATTTCTGCCAGGAGCTCAAATTGTGCTCTATATGCTTCCCATGGTGCCTTCCCATCGGATACCTGTGGCTTCCTTCATACTAGATCACCCCTCTTGCTGACACTCATGTCTGGGATGTGACTTCTGGCAAATATAAAGATGTCTGCATTAGGGTTTAGCTGCGGGGTCTGGAAGGGGCTGATAAGGTCCATGGTTAATATATCCTTCTGGTGTAAAAAACAGTAAATCGTCCTTTAATGTATTTAATTCACTTTGAAATTTACTAATCTTTTTTATTTGTGCATGCTGGCTCTCTCTCAACTGTTGAAGACTTTCTTCTTGTTTTTTCTCGTTCGTCTTGTTTCTTTTCTTTCCTCCAACAACTGCTGTAATCTCTCTTCTTGTTTCTTTTCTTTTTCCTCCAACAACTGTTGTAGTCTCTCTTTTTGTTTATTTTCTTTCTGCTGTAATCTCTCTTCTTGTTTTTTTCTCGTTCTTCTTGTTTCTTTTTTTTCCTCCAACAACTGCTGCAATCTCTCTTGTTTTTTCTCATTCTTCTTGTTTCTTTTCTTTCCTCCAACAACTGCTGTAATCTCTCTTCTTGTTTCTTTCTTTTTCCTCCAACAACTGTTGTAGTCTCTTATTTGTTTATTTCTTTCTCCTCCAACAACTGCTGTAATCTCTCTTGTTTTTCTCGTTCTTTTGTTTCTTTCTTTTCCTCCAACAACTGCTGTAATCTCTCTTCTTGT
>NW_013763100.1:0-880 GCF_000517525.1 Limulus polyphemus
TAATTGTTATTGGTTTATTGTATGTGGTTATTGTTCGGGACGAACAATATTAAGGAGGGGCAGTGTTGCGTCATCGAGTTCATGTGACTATTCTCACGCCCTCTACTTTCTAGAACTATCCTGTACCTCTGCGAATGCTCTAGCATTTACTAGATATAGGGTAGTCTGGTATATAAAAGAGGGTCACAACGTGACAGAATAGTGTAGTGTGTGTGTGTAGGTAATGAGTAATTGAACTGCAGTCAGAGAGAGACGTATTGTTGAAGTTAACGTTCGTTGTTATAGCGTTTGTTTTAGCGCGATTGTTGAAATTAAGTGTATCGTAAAGTTATATTCAGAAAGAATAAACCAGTTTAATTAAGTAAGGACTTGTGTCGCTAAAGTTTCGTCGGAACGAAGTTACTGAAAGTTAATTAACGAACGGAGACGAAACAATACTTATTAAAATTCGCAAATAAACGTTTTTTAGAATGTACAGACTCTCATACAGAGGCGCCGCTAGGCACATTGGACTAGTGCCTCGAATCCCCAGTCGGCGTATTGAAAAATTAGAACAGTAAACTACGATCGATATCATACTGTTGCGTCAGCGAAGTCACGTGACTCGTTCTCTCGAACCTTCGGGAATTGTCGGGAGATTACTAGATATAGGGTAGTATGGTATATATAAGAGGGTGACAACGTGACGGGACAATAGTGTGTGTAGGTAGTGAGTAATTGATTTGCAGTCAGAAACGTATTGTTGAAGTTCGTTATAGCGTTTGTTTTAGCGCGAATGTTGGAATCAAGTGTATCGTAAAGTTATATTCAGAAAGAATAAACCAGTTTTATTAAGTAAGGACTTGTGTCGCTAAAGTTTCGTCGGAACGACGTTATGGAG
>NW_013763101.1:0-880 GCF_000517525.1 Limulus polyphemus
AGACTGTACACTGCACACATTATTCTCTGGATACAGAATTACTAAACAGGTCTCCACATAGAAGACACTCAGTTTCTTCCATCCGATTTTTCGCTTTTTTCTTGCCTTTATTACCAGCGCTAGCGCCTTTTCCGTGACCACTCTCTTTCGTTTTCTTTTTATCTCTGTCATCTTTTTCAAGCTGGAGTTGTTGTTTTTTCGGGTGTAGAGGTCAAAATAGCCGAATATCGTTTTTTCCTGGATATTTTCTGGAGTAAGCGCTCGTGTAAGGCTTTGATTTACTAAGGTTGGTATGTCATAAATGCACATTGTTTCTCCAGGATTGTTCTTTAGCCAACCGTCAGCTGCTGCGTTATAATACTTCTTGAAAGGCCCGTATATACTTCTATCTAGGGTCTGTAATCTGTGCGAACAGTGAGGCGGGAACGAGAGAAGATTTATACCATTTTCCACACAAAAATTGATACAATCTAAGCTGATATGTTGATATGTTACTCAAGGTTATCAAGGAGAAGAACAATAGGATGATCCTTAGAACATTTGACTGTCTTCACAAAATGTTCCATGAATTTTAGAAAGTATATTTGGTCATCCAACCTGAAGGATATTGTTACGTCTCCGTTTGTTAATTGATTTTTCCGTAACTTCGTTCCGACGAAATTTTAACGACACAAGTCTTTACTTAATAAAACTGGTTTATTCTTTCCGAATATAACTTTACCGATACACTCAACTTCAACAATCGCGCTAAACAAACGCTGTAACGTCTCTCGTGCTCAATAATACTTCTGACTGCGGATCAATTACTCACTGTCAACACACACATTACATTACATTACCACGTCACGCTGTCCCCCTCTGCTATATATACCCGACTACC
>NW_013763102.1:0-1728 GCF_000517525.1 Limulus polyphemus
AACCAATAAAAGAAGTGAGTTATGTTTATTATAATTAGTGCAACAGTTTTGTAAAGTAAAAATGAAAACAAACATGTTTGAAAAGTTAGTGCCTTACTTAAGGTAATGTTTTTTGTCTTTGTTTTTGCTACTAACACTATTTGAATTAGAACATTAGGCTTCAGATTACCGTATATTTTCTTTATATTAGCTACTTTCAGTATATTAAGTTTAAGTTTTATATTTTAATGTTTAAAAGTAAAGTCAACGTAGTTAAACTTTTCACCTACATATAATACTTTGTTTTCTGTCTGTAATAAGAACAAAATTTACTGAAGTTGAAACTAGTATTAAAAACATGACTCTTAAATGAAATATTCATTTATGTAATTTTTTTTATAGTTTTTACACTATTACTTTGTTTTTGCTACCAACAGCTGATTTATATATTGTGTAATAACAATAACCTATACAAATGAGATTCACGGGTATAATTTTCAATACTAAATTGCAGTATGTGTCAAGTGTAATAGAAACAAATGGAAGGCAGATATTTGGAATTTAAGCTTCCAATTTTATTGTTTTATTTAGGTTGATATTTTTGTTTGTGCAGTCTTCTATTTATGCTATATGTATGTGTGTTTGTGTGTATGTATATAAACAAAAAAAATTATTTCACTCAAGACATAGCAGTATTTGAATACGTTACATAATCGTCTATTCTAATTATATTAAGTTATAATAAATGTTATTAGCATGTTTTAAAATGGTTATCATTTAATGTATTTTGTCTCGTTTTGGACATTGTTTAAAATTCATCACTGTTTAAATATTTACATAATTTCTTTTTAACATTGCACTTTTGTACATCCTTTATTAAGTAAAACGACAAATGTATATTGTTATAGCGTTAGTTACGTGACGCTGTTAACACGTCATGATATTGTAGAATGATCGGGGAACATCAGGAATAATCTAGTATGTCGTAGTCGCAGTCTATTATAGTATACAAGTGCGTCGGATAACGTGAGACAAATTTATCGGAATTGAATTGTAGAGATAAAGACGGACAACTGAGTCAAGCTCGGTAGTGAACGTAAGTAAGTGCATGAATCATTGTAAATTATAGCGTGTGTTGAAAGTGACTGGAAATTAAGTGTATTGCAAAGTTGAATTGAGAAAGAATAAACTAGTTTTATTTAAGAAAGAACTTGTATCTCGGAAGTTCCTCGGGAAGAATTTATAATGGGAAATTAACGAAAGAACAGATGCGTAACAATATGAAATGAATTTC
Organism: Limulus polyphemus; assembly: GCF_000517525.1. Classification (NCBI taxonomy): domain Eukaryota; kingdom Metazoa; phylum Arthropoda; class Merostomata; order Xiphosura; family Limulidae; genus Limulus; species Limulus polyphemus. The sequence continues at coordinate 1,274 of NW_013763102.1, forward strand.
GGAAATAGAATTGTCTTGATAGAAAGATAAATTTATCCTATTAGTTAAAGTTGTGTTTTTGTTTGTAATTTTACTAATTAAACTTAATATTCTGTGTAGAATTCTTAAAACATTTTACGTTAAATATAATTTTAACTTGAAACAAATATGCATTTTAAACAATGTCTTTAAATGTGTCTTTTCTAAACGTAAAACTATTAGGCTTGAATCATTTAGTATATTGTTCACTTATTTAATAATTTAGATAATTAAAAATCATTTTGAATGCTTTTGTTTTGTTTTTACTATGAATGAAGGTTTGGTCATAATTCAACACATTAGTGGCATAAAGAAGTTATTCTGAATTTTGCTTTAAATTGCAAATTACTATTTATGATATTTATTGTCATTTTGTTTATTTATGTCCTGGTATTATTGGACGTCATTTAAAATATTAGTAAAAAAAAAAAAAAAAA
>NW_013763103.1:0-1553 GCF_000517525.1 Limulus polyphemus
TACCCGGGGGCATAAGGATTGAATGTAGAGCTTGAACTAATAATGTCCGAGGGCATAAGGGTTGAATGTAGAACTTGAACTAATAAGTAAAATCAAGAATTTGGTTTATAAGCACAATTTATTTCACACATAATCTACTTTACATGTACTTTATTTCATACATACTTTATTCACTCCTACCTTATACGACATTACAAAAATGGTGTTACAATTACTTTCCTTTGCTTTACTTTACTTGATTACTTGTATTAATCCCTCTCTACAGCCTCAGGGTTTGTTGATTCTTTGAATGATAAACCACATTAGAAGTTATTTTCCTTTCTGGGCCTAAATAAAGAGGTTTCTTGGTGATCCTACTCTTGAATGGCCCACATTTGAAAAGAAAGAGATTTTAAGATGTAGCCTTGCCACTTTAAGGGTCTGACCTTGTGCTTTGGTTGTCATTTTTTCCTGGCAGATATGTCAGTGTTTGATATTTCTAATGAAAGAATTCAAAAAATTTCAAGAAAACAAAATAAAAATTTAGAAATAAAAGTTGGCCAAAGATATGAAATTATTAGCTAAACAAACATATTTTTATTGTGGGTGTAGCCCAGGGTAGCTTGGGCCAGGTACTAACCATCCTATGACATGCCCCTTAATCCAATATATCATCCTACCAAGTTTGGTTGAGATTGTTCGAAACACTACGAAGTGGTTCGCAGACAAACAAACACAACCAAGTTTGGCTGAGATTGGTCGAAAGACTACGAAGTGGTTCGCAGGCAAACAAACACAACCAAGTTTGGTTGAGATTGGTCGAAAGACTACGAAGTGGTTCGCAGACAAACAAACACAACCAAGTTTGGCTGAGATTGGTCGAAAGACTACGAAGTGGTTTGCAAACAAACAATCACATTTTTTTTTAACTTTTATATCTATAGATTAGGTTCATACATCTTCCCTAATGAATTAACCAAATCTTATACCTCATTTACTTAGGTACAGGTCATTCATTTCTTAGGCACACATTACTAATTTCTTTTTACAAATCAACAAAATAAATTCCTATTTTCATATTTCTTTTCCAAAAAAAGTATTTGTCGTAGTCTCGAAATCATTTTTTGCTCTGGAAGAATTACAATTAAAATTATTTACTAATTTTAATTTGGCACATAGCTTGTTGGTTAGGGCGCTCGATTGCAATCTGTGTGTCGCTGGTTCGAACATCATCAACGAAAATGCTCGCCCTTTCAGCGCTGGGAGCGTTGTAATGCAACGATTAGCCCCACAACTTAAATAGAGTAGCTCAAGAGTTGGTGGTGTTGATTAGCTGTCTTTTCTCTATTTTATCACTACTAAAATAGGGACAGCTTTAGCGCAGACACTTCTTCACAAACAAAATATTTATGGTTCAATTTTTACGTTTATATAAAAATTATGATTTAAAGTTCTTATTAACTTGTCTTACATGTAATCCAATAATTATTTTAAAAAAGCTTTTGGGAAAAATAGTATTGATTTGTGTGGTCTGGTAGTTTAGAAAATTTGAGTTAACGCCCAATAACTTTAAT
>NW_013763104.1:0-1684 GCF_000517525.1 Limulus polyphemus
TTTATAAGTAGATTTATTACTTTGTATAAATATAATATCGTGAGTATATTTATAGATAAATTTATTACTTTGTATATACAAAGTATCGTGAGTCTATTTATCGATAAATTTAGTACTTTGTATATACATAATATCGTGAGTCTATTTATAGATAAATTTGTTACTTTGTAAAAACATAACATCGTGAGTCTATTTATAGATAAATTTATTACTTTGTATAACCATAATATTGTAAGTTTATTTATAGATAGATGATTACTTTGTATAAACATAGTATCGTGAGTCTATTTATAGATAAATTTATTACTTTGTATAAACAAAATATCGTGAGTCTATTTATAGATAAATTTATTACTTTGTATAAAGATAATATCGTGAGTCTATTTATAGATAAATTTATTACTTTGTATATACATAATATCGTGAATCTATTTATAGATAAATTTATTACTTTGTATAAACATAATATCGTGAGTGTATTTATAGATAAATTTATTACTTTGTATATATATATAATATCGTGATTCTATTTATAGATAAATTTATTACTTTGTATAAACATAATATCGTGAGTCTATATATATATAAATTTATTACTTTGTATATACATAATATCGTGAGTCTATTTATAGATAAATTTATTACTTTTTATATACATAATATCGTGAGTCTATTTATAGATAAATGTATTACTTTGTATAAACATCATATCGTGAGTCTACTTATAGATAAATTTATTACTTTGTATAAACATAATATCGGAAGGTTATTTATAGATAGATGATTACTTTGTATATACATGATATCGTGATTCTATTTATAGATAAATTTATTACTTTGTATATACATAATATCGTGAGTCTATTTATAGATAAATTTATTACTTTGTATAAACATAATATCGTGAGTCTATTTATAGGCAGATTTATTACTTTGTATAAACATAATATCGTGAGTATATTTATAGATAAATTTATTACTTTGTATATACATAATATCGTGAGTCTATTTATCGATAAATTTAGTACTTTGTATATACATAATATCGTGAGTCTATTTATAGATAAATTTATTACTTTGTAAAAACATAACATCGTGAGTCTATTTATAGATAAATTTATTACTTTGTATAACCATAATATTGTAAGTTTATTTATAGATAGATGATTACTTTGTATAAACATAATAACGTGAGTCTATTTATAGATAAATTTATTACTTTGTATAAACATTATATCGTGAGTCTATTTATAGATAAATTTATTACTTTGTATATATATAATATCGTGAGTTTATTTATAGATAAATTTACTACTTTGTATAAATATAATATCGTGAGTCTATTTATACATAAATTTATTACTTTGTATATATATAATATCGTGAGTCTATTTATAGATGAATTTATTACTTTGTATAAACATAATATCGTGAGTCTATTTATACATAAATTTATTACCTTGTATATACGTAATATCGTAAGTTTATTTATAGATAGATGTTTACTTTGTATATACATAACATCGTGAGTTTATTTATAGATAAATTTATTACTTTGTATAAACATAATATCATAAGTTTATTTATAGATAGATGATTACTTTGTATATACATAATATCATGAGTCTATTTATAGATAAATTTATTACTTTGTATATACATAATATCGTGAGTCTTTTTATAG
>NW_013763105.1:0-1251 GCF_000517525.1 Limulus polyphemus
AAATTAATCTCATATAGATTATCCTCGATACATTATCCACATTTAGATTAATTCCATATACATTATCCACATTTATATTAATCTCATATACATTATCCACATTTATATTAATCTACATATACATTATCCACATTTATGTTAATCTCATATAGATTATCCTTGACACATTATTCACATTTAAATTAATCTAATATAGATTATTTTTGACGCACTATCCACATTTATATTAATCTCATATACATTATCCACATTTAAATTAATCTCATACATTATCCACATTTATATTAATCTCATATAGGTTATCCTCGATACATTATCCACATTTATGTTAATCTCATATAGATTATCCTCGATACATTATCAACATTTAGATTAATCTCATACATTATCCACATTTATATTAATCTCATATAGGTTATCCTCGATACATTATCCACATTTATGTTAATCTCATATAGATTATCCTCGATACATTATCCACATTTAAATTAATCTAATACAGAATGTCATTGACGCAGTAGTATGTACCGGTGCTAAGACGTATTAAAGCATAATTGTCATTTGTTACACAAAACCTCCTAAAGGTCATTATTTCTATTATTTAATAGTTCATTTTAATGGTAGAGTATCTTCCAACTGATGCATCGAGCTACCTCTATTAACAGTAGTAATTATGTTTGTACGTGTTTTCTACCTAATTAATGATGTTTAAATAGTATAATAAGTATACATATGCTCAGTTTGATCTCATTCTAATGTTGATTAAAATACAAATAAAGGTTTAATTTCTGTCTCTATGAACAATTAAAGGTTTAATTTCTAATTCTATGAATAAATAAAGGTTTAAGTTGTGATTCTATGAACAATTAAAGGTTTAAGTTGTGACTCTATGAACAATTAAAGGTTTAAGTTGTGACTCTATGAACAATTAAAGGTTTAGTTTCTGACTCTATGAACAATTAAAGGTTTAATTTCTGACTCTATGGACAATTAAAGGTTTAAGTTGTGACTCTATGAACAATTAAAGGTTTAAGTTGTGACTCTATGAACAATTAAAGGTTTAATTTCTGACTCTATGAACAATTAAAGGTTTAAGTTGTGATTCTATGAACAATTAAAGGTTTAAGTTGTGATTCTATGAACAATTAAAGGTTTAAGTTGTGACGCTATGAACAATTAAAGGTTTAATTTCCGACTCTATGAACAATTAAAGGTTTAATTTCTGACTCTATGGAACAATTAAAGGTTTAA
>NW_013763106.1:0-879 GCF_000517525.1 Limulus polyphemus
CATACATAATATCCAGACATTTGTAGACTCCTTGGTTAACAAGTAACATATATAATATCCAGACATTTGTAGACTCCTTGGTTAACAAGTAACATATATTATATCCAGATATTTGTAGACTCCTTGATTAACAAGTAGGCGGGAGGTAACGGAACTTTTTATAGTACTTAACCAGGACTGCCAGATGATTTCAGACGTGAAATGAATGGCTTTATTAACTATTTAACCAGGATTAAAGAACTTGAATCAGACTGGTTAACTACTTAACCAGGACTGCAGAATGACGAGGGACTTGTAAAGTATCAATTATTCGATAGAAGTATAAAAATACCTTATCAGTCCTCATTCTTCCCTTATCCATTCTAACTTGCCGTCAACCTACTTCCCTTATCCATTCTAACTTGCCGTCTACCTACTTCCCTTATCCATTATAACTTGCCGTCTACCTACTTCCCTTACCAATTGTAACTTGCCGTCTACTTACTTCCCTTATCCATTGTAACTTGCCGTCTACCTTCTTCCCTTATCCATTCTAACTTGCCGTCTACCTACTTCCCTTATCCATTATAACTTGCCGTCTACCTACTTCACTTATCCATTATAACTTGCCGTCAACCTACTTCCCTTATCCATTCTTCTATTTGACACCATAATTTATAGTAGAAAGGTAACTTATCTTGTCCTTGTCTTACAGTTCTTCTATTTGACACCATAATTTATAGTAGAAACGTATCTTGTTCGTGTCTTACAGTTCTTCTATTTGGCACAATAAATTTATAGTAGAAACGTAACTTATCTTGTCCGTGTCTTACAGTTCTTCTATTTGGTACCATAATTTATAGTAGAAACGTAACTTATCTTGTCCGTGTCTTATAGTTC
>NW_013763107.1:0-871 GCF_000517525.1 Limulus polyphemus
GGGGAAACAAAATGTTATGATAGGGATAGGACCCTTGAGGGATGATAAAGGAAGGCTAATATCTGATGATTATGAGATGGCTGGATTATTAAATTTTACTTTTTCTTCAGTTTTTACTAATGAAGATTTAAGCAATATTCCACATCTTGAACAGTTGATAAATAGAAACAACATCAAGCAAAATGACTGCATTACTTCTGAGCTGGTTAAGAAAAAATTGGTAAGTTTAAAAAATGATAAGATTCCTGGGCCAAATAATACTTCCCCGAGGGTATTGAAGGAAGTTAAAGATTGGATATGTGAGCCACTTACTACTTTTTTCTCAGTTCTTGAATAGTGGGCAGGTACCAGAGGACTGGAAGTTAGCTAATGTAACTCCTCTTTACAAGGGAGGTGATAAAAATTGTCCCAGTAATTATAGACCCATTAGTCTTGCATCAGTTGTGGGAAAAGTTCTGGAATGTCTGATAAAAGATACTTTATAAGTCATTTAACAAAGTTTAGAATTTTATTAGATAGTCAACATTGTTTCACTAAGGGAAAATATTGCCTTACAAATCTTTTGATATTCTTTGAAATGGTTATTGCATATGCAGATGAGGGTAAGGGTGTAGATTTGGTATATCTGAATTTTCAGAAAGCATATTTGACAAGGTGCCACATAAAAGGCTTGTAAGAAAAATATCTATAGGTGTGATGGATAAGTTAGCAAATGGGATAGAAGAGTGGATGGATGGAAGAAAGCAGAGTTGTTACAAATGGGGTTCAGTCAAACTGGATTAATGTCACAAGTGGGGTACCTCAGGGCTCAGTCTCAGGACTTTTGCTCTTTTTGATTTACATCATTGTCATAGATGAAGGAATAGTCAAT
>NW_013763108.1:0-1390 GCF_000517525.1 Limulus polyphemus
GTTACGTCTCCGTTTGTTAATTGATTTTTCCGAAACTTTAACGACACAAGCCTTTACTTAATAAAACTGGTTTATTCTTTCCGAATATAACTTTACGATACACTTAATTTCTATATTCGCGCTAAAACAAACACTATAACAAACAAACGTTCAATTACTCACTATCTACACACACATTACATTACCGTCACGTTGTCACCCTCTTTTATATACCAGACTACTCTATATCTAGTAAATACTAGAGCATTCGCCAAGGTACAGGATAGTTCTAGAAAATAGGTGGCGCCACATCAGTCACATGACCTCGATGACGCAACAATATATATATATATGTGTTTATTATAGGTCCTAATTTTCATAGCTCCACGCCAAATTTGGTGTCGTTCGATTCGTCTGTTTTCCGTCTTCAATAATGTGTATGTTTTGATGTGGAGCAAAGAAATTATCATAGCCATCGGAGTTTTCCTTACCAAAGTCATTTTTAAAATATCCGATTCGTATAATCGCATATATATGCGTTTAGTATAGGTCCTAATTTTTTTAGCTCTACTCCAAATGTGGTGTCGTTTGATTTTTCTGGAATAATGTGTGTTTTGATAATAATAGCCACGCGAGCGTTTTCCTCACCTAAACCTTTCTCAAATATGCATTTTCCTCTGCATATTATTGAATGGGAACATGACATGTACAAAAATCAATACTATTTAGCTTGGGCTAAAGTGCGTTTCATACGTAAAAGCAGGGCAAAAATTGGACATGTGCAAACTTCGTTCTAAAACCTATATATTTATTGTGAAATTTAAGGGGTTAAAGTATTTTAGGCCTCTTCTTTCTCTGCATATTCTTGAAGAGCCACATCCTCTATATGAAAATCAATACTGACCCCTTAAATTTCACAAGAAATATATAGGTTTTAGAAAGAAGATCGCACATGTGCCATCTCTTTTTACATATGAAACCCACTTTTGGTCAAATAAATGGTATTAATTTTTGTAGAGGGAATGAGGCCCTTTAATAATATGAAGAGAAAGAAGAGACCCAAAATACTTTCAACCCTTAAATTTTACAATAAGGATATGAATTTTAGAAAGAAGTTGACATTTGTTTCATATTTCCCTTCTTTTTTACCAATGAAACCCATTTTGCGCCTATATAAAGAAAAGTAATTTGGGCCTGTTCTTTGTCTGAATATTCGTGAGGAGCCACATCCACTCTACAAAAATCAATAACATTTACCCTGGTCCATTGTGGGTTTCATAGGTAGAAAAAGACGCCACAGATAGTAGATATTCCAACTGTTTTTTATAAAAGGTATATATTGTTGCGTCATCGAGATCATGCGATTCTCACGCTCTCTATTTTCTAGAATTATCCTGTACTTTGGCGAATG
>NW_013763109.1:0-1163 GCF_000517525.1 Limulus polyphemus
AAAGAAACAGTATAGTAGTAGATACTATCACTGGACACTAAGTGATCTAGAAGAACAGTACGTTGCTATGCTTAACAACTAGACATTTAAAAAAACAGTAAAGAGTTTGACTTTCTTCCCATTCCAGAAAACACATTGAATACTAAGCCTCTACCTAGATAATGATGTGTACATTAATATAGAAAGAAATAACATCATCATTAACATTTTGTTGATTTTCACGCAAACGTATTCGAAGATTACCCACGACAATTTCTTTCAGACACATTGTGCTACTATATTAGATACAAGCCCTGATGATGGTAACTGTTACCGAAACTAGTCGGCTGTATCTAATGATAAAAATTTTACATTCTAACGATTACAAAACCCAACCAGATGCTGTTAAATCCCACAAGAAAGGGGTAAGTACTAAAATAATAACGACCCGAATGTCACGTTAGCCTTTGTGTCTATTTTTACCACCCGGGGAGAACCATTCTCCCTTCGTTCTACACAGATGTGGGTTCTCGGCTTATTATTAACTAGCTACTCTTATTAAAAGAATGGTTCAAATGATCATGAAAACATTTAGTTAAATGTAACTAATCTCTGTCTGTTTACTAAGTAACAAGAGTATTTGATTTGAGAGTCAGTTCATTTTATTATCATTTGTTCTTCAAGTTTACCTTACAAGTTAACAAAAGGGTGTTTTAAAAACGAGATAAAATCGTAATTTTGTCAGAATATTCCACAATATTATTATTATCATATATGTTATGTTTCTAGTATTCTTTCCTGAGGTTTTGATGGAAAACTGCACGAAAATATCTTTCTACAAGTGTTTCCCTAATAGGCAGTACGGTCCATTTCATAGTCAAATCAGTAAGAATACTCTGCCTAAACTATCTATTAAAGAATACCAAAAATCATTTTTCGATACCTGCAGTGGGCAGAGCACAGCTATTTGTGTAATTTTGTGCTTAACAAAAATGATCTGTCAAACTCAACATGTTGTTTTAAGGCTGTTTTAAGCATTGTAGCAAGAAATGCAATTAAATATATATATGTTGATGTTTTCTCACTTAAATAAATACATGTGTTGATGCTGGCTTCATTTTATTAATATAACAGTAACTGGATGTGCGGTGTTAATTATGTACAGGGTTATAGCTTTGTACAAT
>NW_013763110.1:0-878 GCF_000517525.1 Limulus polyphemus
AAAGTTAACGAAATTTGGCAGATTATCAGTAAACATTACAATGCTTTCATACGCAAAATATAATTTTTTTTTTTATTAAATCTTAAGGTTTATAAAGCAATGTTTTTCTTATGTTGTTTTTCTTTTTGCATGTTGCCTATCTATCATGCAAAGTAATATTCATTTTAAGATTAAAAATACTTTTATGCATCAGAAAATTTTGAAATTTCCCATGCAAAATCTTTATAACGTCCAGATAGTTATCAAATGTTTCTTAAGAAAAACTTTATATTTTATCTGTTATTTTCAGTAATTAATCTCTGTACAGGGTTCAGTACATTTGATCTATCTTGTAACCACCATAAACAAGTAGAAATAAATATAAATTATGCCTCTTTCACTCTAGAATGAACACAAATTATAAAGCAAAAACATAAATGTTTAGAGTAAATAGCTTAAATCTCATAACATTATACATTTATATATATTTATTATTTTTATGATATTGACCTTTCAGCCATGCCTGGCTAACAGTACAAAAGTTACAATGATGTGGCACACGTGCACTCATTTTACCATATCCAATCATATAACACTGACCTTTAGTCATTACAAAGTGACCTGTCTTGGCTGTGTTTTAGTGGACTAGTATTTTGTAAAATGCATTCACATTTCAATTATTACACATTATATATGTATATAGATTATTGCTAAAGAAGTAAAGCAAACAATTATCTCTTCTAGTTATGTCCTTTGTACTCAGTTGTTACTTGACGTAGGTTGCTAAGCCTTTAAAAAAAATTGCATGTGTAGGATATGAAACAAAATATTTTGTTTAGGTTTTATATGTACTTTTGAATAAATAAAAAGCATATATGACTACATTAATACATAGAATT
>NW_013763111.1:0-2139 GCF_000517525.1 Limulus polyphemus
TCCACAAACTTTAACCCTTTTGTCAGCTTCTATATTAATGCATGGAATTTCATTTACTAAAAAAACTTTCTTCATCAGTTTTTGCTGTTTCCTGAAAACTGGGCTAGCAACTTCAAACTGTATCATATTTTTTCAGCAACTTAGAATACTTATTTACAGATATCTTTATATACATGTATATGTTAAAAGGGACCTGTTAACCAGAGTCAAACATTTTAAAGTAATTTAATGTTTCTGGCCATACTTTCATTTTATGTTTTGCTTTCTAAGATAGTTTTCAGTTTAGGTCTTTGTATAAGTACTATGCCCTATGAAGTCATTAGCTATATCAATGCTATCATAATATCTAAGCTTACAAGTTCATCCTTACATGAGCATGTGGCCAGTGCCAGTCTGTTTTAGTGGTGAAATAGCTTCAAAGAAATGCTTCTTTCTTTCCCATACAAACTCCAAAGTGAAATGATAAAAACTATACAACATGATTATAAGAAGCAGGTCTTCAATTCTTTACTTCACACATACATGCTTTTCGTGGATAAGACACACCACCAAATCTATCCAGATATATATATCTCAAGATCACAATAAATAGAATTACTATGAAAACCTTTATTTTTATTCTTAAATTTGTCTATTATACTACTGTAAATGATTCTGGAGATGATATTATTCTCAATCTACACCCTTAGAATGCAGTGTTGAGAAATGTAATAAACCTACTATTAATGTCTCATCACAATTAAATTTGTAATTATTCTTTGTGAGCTTGTGAAAGGCGTACACACCATAATACTTATATACAACTTAGGCAAACATTTTAATTATTTTTGAATTTTCAAAACTGCAAATTCATACAAATATCATATACACAAATAAGACTTTATTTCCAGAAACTTCATATTCCATAGAAAGGTTTTCTGAAATTTTAAACTATCATATCCTGTAGATATTTGTCCCCTGATGGGTCAGCAATAAGTTTACAGACTTACAATGCTAAAATCTGGAGTTTGATCCACCATAGTGGACAGAGCAGATAGCCCAATGTGACTTTGCACTAAAACAAACCAGTATTTTTTTCTTTTTAGGTAATATAACAAACCATACAACAGGTGTGTCAAATCCAGGTATTCAGGTGTCTGAGAGTTAAGCATAGTGTATGTTTCATGGTGTTTGAAAATTCAAGCAGAGAATTTTCTTATACCATTATGAAATGTCTACAATAAAGATTATGTTGTTTCTGAAGTTATTTTTCCATATTGAGAAAATTCTTGTTTGGTGTTAAAGGATCGATGTTGTTTTCATCATGTTATTTAGTCAGATTTCATGAACATCATGAGAGCAACAGTAACATTTAAAGGTATTAGACTCTTAATATCAAATGTCATAAGTGTGAAGGGACTATTCTGGTTGTATTGTAAAAATTCTTGTACTGACTTGGTTCAGTTAGTATTACAGCTGACAGTAATAAAGAAACTTATAAAAACTTATTTGTATCTCAAACTTAGTCAGGAGAAGCTGAATAGGCTCAGTATGATTTCATTGGAAAACGTAGTGTATAAAAATGCAATAGGCCTAATACTAATATCTCATGACAACTAAATTTTGTATATTATTATTATTAATATTTATGTCTTCCTACATTTTTCTAAAATTTTCCAATAAAGTTTTTACTTTAAAAAAACTGTAAATTTTACTTGTTTTGACTTGAAAAACATCACATGCAGTTTCACAGTGTTTACAATCACTGGCATACAATAAAAGTAAATTTTTTACCATATCAAAATTGCAAGGAAGTCAACCTCATTTTAAATTGTTAATCAGAAGAATTCATTTAATATTAGGTCTTCAAGAAATTAATGTCACTTTTTTTTTGGTTAAACCTGAACAACTTATATATCAAAACAAAACATTAGGTTGTTAATGCCCTAATTAAAGAAATCGCTTGGTTTTGAAGCAAAAACATGTTTATGTCCTCTTTAACACCTTCCACATTTGAATACGTCTTCCCATTAAGATGATGTTGCAGCAAACGAAAAGGATAGTAATCTGATGTTGCCGTATCTGGAGAATATGGTGGGTGGGGGAGAACTTCCCAACCCAACTCCATAATCTTGTGTTGCATCAAATGTGCCACATGTG
>NW_013763112.1:0-1733 GCF_000517525.1 Limulus polyphemus
GTTTTTTCCCAAATAAGTTGAACTTTGCGATGGACACACTGGTGTTTGTTTGTTTGGAATCAAGCACAAAGCTACACAATGGGTTATCTGTGCTCTGCTCACCACAGGTATCGAAACCAGATTTCTAACGTTGCAAGTCCGCAGACATACCGCTGTGCCACTGTGGTTTTTTTTTAAAGTTAAGCACAAAGCTACACAATGGGCTACCTGTGCTTTGCTCGGTATATTTCATAATATTAACGTTTCGGTATTTAACTTAAAAAAGAAAGAAATATACTATTGTTGGAATTAGTCTTAATTACCGTTTTTGAAAAAAGTGTTAAAAGTAGGTAAAACACATGTCTATAACAAAACTTAATTATTATTTGTAACGTTTCGGGAAGAAGTCATTCACCAGGCAGTTTAAACTGTGTTACATAGAAAGAAGGCTTGCTTTTTGAATTTCGCGTCCCTAATTTAGCAGTGTAAGACTAGAGGGAAGGCAGCTAGTCATCACCACCCACCGCCAACTCTTGGGCTACTCTTTTACCAACGAATAGTGGGATTGACCGTCACATTTATAGCGCCCCCACGGCTGAAAGGGCGAGCATGTTTGGTGTGACAGGGATTCGAACCCGCGACCCTCAGATTGTGAATCGAGTGCCCTAACCACCTGGCCATGCCGGGCCAACGTGCGTGTGCAATCTCTTTAATGAGGCAAGGTAGAAGAAAAGAGGTGTGACTGCCATAACTCTAAGAGGAAAGAACTTAGACGCCTGAAATGTTGCACACATACAAAGGGTGTGCACCTGGGTATTCCATATCTTATCCACATGCGTGCGCATCTTTTTTAATGAAACAATCTTACGAAAAACCATATAGAAAAGAAGTGGTTCCATATATAAAAATTTCTGAGATATAGAAAGGTCAGTGCGTTTTAAGAATAATGTGTTCCAAAAACGGCTTTCATATGCTGCTTAGCGATAAAATTATAACCTAACCTTTATGCTGAAAGTATAAAGTGAAATGTAAAAACTACAAAATTGAAATATATGTATATATATATTTGTCGTTTTCTAATTTAGAGGCTTCGTTAATTAATGAGTTTTTTGTTTGTTTTTATTATTTAAGTTTAAAATCCGAGGATAATTCAGAGAATTATAAACAGGCCACATCCTGTAAAGGAGCAACAAAAGTATATAGGTTCTACTTTTATGCTAAACGTCATCCCCCAAAAGTCTTGGGAAGCACGAAGCAACACAATGGGTTTTCTATGCTGTGCCTACGTGGGTATGAAAACTCAATTTTTAGCGTTATAAGTCTGAAGACTTACCACTGAACCAGTGGAGGCGCTTGAGGAGGGGAAAATAAGGCTGACCTCTCGTGGACCCCAAATTCAGCTGGAGACCATATTTTATGGCTTATTATATGTGTTAATCTGGCCTGAATAGATATGTCCAACAAAAACTGCTATTTGGTCCCAGAGTGGCGCCAACCCCCAAATGTAGGCACCTATAAATGACGCTTCTTATTGCAGGCTTGAAGTTCTTCTGATTTGTGTCTTTCTTTCACCTTTTGAGAAGAACAAATAAGCAACTAAAACTAGATACACACAGTCGACCATCAAGTATGTTTTAACACACAGAATCGGCTGACTATTAAGACTGATACTCCGCGTCATTACGTTAAACTCGACTATAAAAAATGTTGCATTACAGGTAGTATATATAACACATAACCGTAGCAATTGCGAG
>NW_013763113.1:0-876 GCF_000517525.1 Limulus polyphemus
AATCTATCTATCTATCTATTTATCTATCTATCTATCTATTTATCTATTTATCTATCTATCTATCTAGCTATCTATCTATCTATCTAAATACAGCATTTATCTATCTATCTATCTATTTATCTATCTATCTATCTATCTATCTATCTATCTAAATACAGCATTTATCTATCTATCTATCCAGATACAGAATCTATCTATCTATCTATTTATCTATCTATCTATCTATTTATCTATTTATCTATCTATCTATCTAGCTATCTATCTATCTATCTGTCTAAATACAGCATTTATCTATCTATCTATCCAGATACAGAATCTATCTATCTATCTATTTATCTATCTATCTATCTATTTATCTATCTATCTATCTATCTATCTATCTATCTATCTATCTATCTATCTATTTATCTATCTATTTATCTATCTATCTATCTATCTATCTATCTAAATACAGCATTTATCTATCTAACTATCTATCTATCTATCTATCTATCTATCTATCTATCTATTTAACTATCTATCTATCTATCTATCTATTTATCTATCTATCTATCTATCTATCTATTTATCTATCTATCTATCTATCCATCCAGATACAGATCTATCTATCTATCTAAATACAGAATCTATCTATCTATCTATCTATCTAAATACAGAATCTATCTATCTATCTATCTATCTATCTATCTAAATACAGCATTTATCTATCTATCTATCTATCCAGATACAGAATCTATCTATCTATCTATTTATCTATCTATCTATTTATCTATTTATCTATTTATCTATCTATTTATCTATCTATCTATCTATCCATCCAGATACAGAATCTATCTATCTATCTATTTATCTATCTATCTATCCATCCAGATACAG
>NW_013763114.1:0-879 GCF_000517525.1 Limulus polyphemus
CACTTTAAGATAAAATATTCGTTGGGCCCTTGGCAAACAGACAACAACGTACTCCAGTTCTGTGATAATTTCTAATTCCCAAGAGCCAGAATGCTGATTAGTTCTCAGCCCCCCCCCCTGGTGTACCAAACATACAAGGACCTTAATTATCGTTATGCATAAGATCATAAAAGGAATCAATCATTCTGAGGAATAACCGTTGACTGAGAATCACATAGATCAAATTCGATGACGAGGAACCCACTTTGAGACTAATAATGGTTGGAGACGGCTTGTACGTGATGATGATAAAACCTTGTCGGAACGTTGTACATTTGCTGTTATGTTAAACTTATATTAAAGTTTTTCTTCATTACCCATTTAAGCCGTCTCCAACCATTACCTAGATCAAATGATATAAAAGTTTCATCAATCAGATTACCCTCTAGGTTACTGTACTTTACATTAGATCTGATGAAACACTTTACTCCACACGTGTTACATTATACGTGTTATAAAAATTGATAGAGTTAGGAGTAAGCCTGCTTGTGTGTAGTTAGGTAGGTGGATTGAAATAATTGATAGTGTTAACAGTAAGCTGGTTGTGTACTTAGGTAGGTGGATTGAAATAATTGATAGTGTTAACAGTAAGCTGGTTGTGTACTTAGGTAGATGGATTGAAATAATTGATAGTGTTAACAGTAAGCTGGTTGTGTACTTAGGTAGGTGGATTGAAATAATTGATAGTGTTAACAGTAAGCTGGTTGTGTACTTAGGTAGGTGGATTGAAATAATTGATAGTGTTAACAGTAAGCCTGGTTATGTATTTAGGTAGGTGGATTGAAATAATTGATAGTGTTAAAGGTAAGCTGGTTGTGTACTTAGGTAGATGGATTGAAA
>NW_013763115.1:0-880 GCF_000517525.1 Limulus polyphemus
TTGTGTCTTCTTATTGACGGTAAACAATATTGTTAAATCTTGAGTCTTCTTATCGACAGTAAACAGTATTGTTACATCTTGCGTCCTCTTATCGCCATACACATTATCGTTATATCTTGTGTCTTCTTATTGATAGTACACAGTATTGTTAAATCTTGTTTCTTCTTATTGACAGATTACAGTATTGTTAAATCTTTTGGCTTCCATTGACAGTACACAGTATTGTTAAATCATGTGGCTTCTTATTGACAGTATAAAGTATTGTTAAATCTTTATGTCTTCTTATTGACAGTAAAAAGTATCGTTAAATATTGTGTCTTCTTATTGACAGTACACAGTATTCTTTGATATTGTGTATTCTTATTGACAGTACACAGTATCGTTAAATCTCGTATGTCTTATTTACAGCACACTGTATTGTTAAATCTTGCGTCTTCTTATCAACAGTACACAGTATTGTTACATTTTGAGTCTTCTTATCGACAGTAAACAGTATTGTTAAATCTTGTGTCTCTTATTGACATTACACAGTATTGTTAAATCTTGTGTCTTCTTATTGACACTACACAGTATCGTTAAATCATGTGTGTTCTTATTGACAGTACACAGTATCGTTAAACCTTTTGTCTTCTTACTGACAGTACACAGTATTGTTCAATCTTGTGTCTTCTTATTAAGAGTACACAATATTGTTAAATCTTGCGTCTTCTTTTCGACAGTAAACAGTATTGTTACATCTTGCGTCTTCTTATCGACAGTATACAGAACTGTTAAATCTTGTGACTTTTTTTGACAGTACACAGTATTATTAAATCTTGCGTCTTCTTATTGACAGTACACAGTATTGTTAAATCTTGTGTCTTCTTATTGACAGTATAAA
>NW_013763116.1:0-880 GCF_000517525.1 Limulus polyphemus
TCATTACATAGGTTGCAATGTGCATTATCCTACTAAATAGTGCAAAAAGTCCGCCTTAAAATGGTGTTAGAAAAACACGTAGGTTCAAGAAGTCTTGATGGAAATGAATAAAAACCCTATAACCCGAATGCTTTCGAAATGTGGACCTTTCTTCTTAGGGTTTTTGTTCATTTTAACAATGGTGGTGCTATGGGATTATTATGATGAAAATACCATAGATCTAACTGTAAACTTTAACTTTCAACAAAATAACACGTCGCAAGACAGGAAATTACCGGGAGTAGGGTATTTAATCTGATATAGTGAAGTTCGGTGGAAGAGGTGACCGTTTCGGTAAACGTAAAGACCTATCAAAACCCTCACTTACAAGAGTCGTATAACCAGAGTTGTAGAGGTATTACAGCTGACCTTATGACTTAGGTTAAACAAATAAAATATCTCATAAATTTGATACTGGATATTTAAAACGGGCGGAGACTTTCAAGGAACTAGAAACCGTGAAGAAACAAGAAGTTATAGAGCTGATCGAAGTATTAGTTCCTGGACATCACTTATTGTATGCGTGAAAAAGAAGAAAGATTGATCCCCAAGGTTTTGCATGGACTACAAGAAGGTGAATACAGCTAAAAAGAAAGATGCCTTCCCTATGTTAAGGATTTATTTTGTTTTGAATGTTCTACCTCTATGAAAATGGTTATAAACATTGGATCATAAGAATAGCTATTGACGAGTGCAAATCAACGAAATTAGGAAAGAGAAAATGACCATTACTGTAAAATAATGGATTGTGGCAATTTGATGTGTTACCATTTACATTAAACAATGTGTCTGGTACATCTTGTCGACTAACTGAATGTGGTCTCTCCGATATATTCTTGAA
>NW_013763117.1:0-1022 GCF_000517525.1 Limulus polyphemus
TCAGTATCGTTAAATCATGTGTCTTCTTATTGACAGTACACACTATCGTTAAATCTTGTGTCTTCTTATTGATAGTACTCAGTATCGTTAAATCTTGTGTTTTCTTATTGAAAGTACACAGTATCGTTAAATCTTGTGTCTTCTTATTGAAAGTACACAGTATCGTTGAATCTTGTGTCTTCTTATTGACAGTACACAGTATCGTTAAATCTTGTGTCTTCTTTTTGACAGTACACAGTATCGTTAAATCTTGTGTCTTCTTATTGACAGTACACAGTATCGTTAAATCCTGTGTCTTCTTATTGATAGTACACACTATTGTTAAATCTATTGTCTTTTTATAGATAGTACACAGTATTTTTAAATCTTGTGTCTTCTTTTTGAGAGTACACAGTATTGTTAAATCTTGTGTCTTCTTATTGAAAGTACATAGTATCGTTAAATCTTATGTCTTCTTATTGACAGTACACAGTATCGTAAAATCTTGTGTCTTCTTATTGACAGTACACAGAATCGTAAAATCCATTGTCTTTTTATAGATAGTACACAGTATTACTAAATCGTGTGTCTTCTTATTGAGAGTACACAGTATTGATAAATCTTGTGTCTTCTTATTGACAGTACACAGTATAGTTAAATCTTGTGTCTTCTTATTGACAGTACACAGTATCGTTAAATCTTGTGTCTTCTTATTGACAGTACCCAGTATTGTTAAATCTTGTGTCTTCTTACAGACAGTACACATTATCATTGAATATATGACTTCTTATTGACAATACACCGTATTGTTAAATCTTTTGTGTTCTTATTGATAGTACACAGTATCGTTAAATCTTGTGTCTTCTTATTGACAGTGCACAGTATTGTTAAATATTGTGTCCTGTGTACTGTCAATAAATATCAATAAGAAGACACAAGATTTAACGATACTGTGTACTGTCAATAAGAAGACACAAGATTTAACGATACTGTGTACTGTCAATAAGAAGACACAAGATTTAACAATACTGTGTACTGCCGTT
>NW_013763118.1:0-898 GCF_000517525.1 Limulus polyphemus
AACGATTGTTCTACTTTTGTATAGACAGTAACGAATCCGTGACTTCGATACACAGAAACTTCTTAGGATTTTTATCATTGTGTTTTAATCCACCTATATAGCTGATGCACGAAATCTTGTTCTCTTCTCATGCAATGCAAAAGAAGGGACAAGTTGTAAAGAAAGAAAAACATACAAGTTATCGGTCCACGTGAATATCTGATTCTTCTGATGTCGTATAAACAGCATTGCCTCCAATAATTCGAATCACAGAAACCTCTAGTTATTGTATGATAAACATAACTCAGTTTTATAAGTTTAGTCCACCTGGCTAATTGTATACAGGATTGAAAGAATAAACAAAGTAGGCATGAACCGATGTTGGACACTCCTCCTTGTGAAGTTGTACAGAGGAAGTTTTATTACACCGTTCTCATTCCTACCTCGTTTCCTCAGTCTTTGGTGCACAGACTCCTACATTTTCAATTTTCTTTTAATAACAATCATTTATTATCTGTTATCTTACGTCAATCAAAAATACGTTCTGGATATTTTTAAAACGTTTCTTGTTTTACTTGATGTTTTTAAAAGAACTTTTGTCGTAAGTGTTATAGCCTGGAATACTCTTCGATACACAAAGTATTGCTGTTGGAGAAATAAACCTTCATATAAACAAATCAAAAGCGATGAGCAAGAGGCGGATACAATACGTAGGAATGATTTGTGTCTTGGACACGACAATGATAATCGAAAATCGAAGAGTGAGAATCAGAAAAGAAAACTAGAAAGCGGAGAACAAATAGCAATACCAACTAAAAGTGATAGTAAAGTGGTAAGATTGAAAGGATGTAAAAGAGTTTTCCCTCATGGCGTAAGTATTATTGAATTCTTCTTCGGAAAATTATTTTATGTTTCTATC
>NW_013763119.1:0-872 GCF_000517525.1 Limulus polyphemus
TAAATTTTATTTGATGGTCATTTATGCTATTAATTTGGTAAATCTTTGTTTTAGAAGAAGATGCTTATAAATCAGCACGTTTCATTTTTTTCCTATAGTTAATTTCGTTTCGTGTTATTGATTTTATCGTTTGTAAGATTTATTTTATTACAATTGCTCTCATGAGATCTATTTTTATTGTTGGCTTTACCTATGGATTTAAGACTAACATTAATCTAAGCTATTTGATATTTTAAGATATTACTGGGATTATGGCCGAAAATGTCGTTAGTGTTGAAAGTACTGTACCAGTACATAATATTATGCGCTTTAATCATTGTACGTTTTAGTTTTGTAATGTGTTGATTTATGACATAAGGAGTGTGTTTATTATATATATAAATGTTTCTTTAATGTAAGTGTTATAAATGATTTTAGTTCTGATCCATAAACTAGATTACTCTTGATCAAAAGTTATATATTAGTAAGTTTGGAAGAAGTTTTCTATTCACGAGGAAACTGGAAAGGACGGTAACTGCCTGTTGTTAAAAACACAAGTGTGGAAGACGAACGTTTCGGTAGTCTTCTGTCGTTCGTCTTCAGGTCACTGTGTGTCCATCGTCCGAATCTTGGTAGTAATTTTGGTTTAAAAATCTTACGAGTCCTGAAGGAGCTTGAAATACAACCAGGGACACCCAGAAACTATTGTTTATCTTCGCCCCGCTCGGGAAAATTAGGTTTAATCTTCCAATAAATGTAAAAATAATAATAATTTGAGCTAGCGGCTGAGATGTTAAATGACTTGATAATATTTTACAAGTTGCATGTAAAGGTTATTAACTGGTGGTTTGTTGATTGACTAACTTGGTGAGTGTGTGTGTAACGTAAGTGAT
>NW_013763120.1:0-1848 GCF_000517525.1 Limulus polyphemus
GCTAGTCATCACCACCCACCGCCAACTCTTGGGCTACTCTTTTACCAACGAATAGTGGGATTGACCGTCACATTATAACGCCCCCACGGCTGAAAGGGCGAGCATGTTTGGCAGTATGCGGATTCGAACCCGCGACCCTCAAATTGTGAGTCGAGCGCCTTATCCACCTGGCCATGCCAGGCTCGAAATGCGAAGTACTTTCCTTGAATTTAACTTTATCTCCATGTTGTAAATATTTGAGACATCGTCACAATTATGATAATCTTCTAATCTTCCTTTGTTTAAATTATAGGCTACCAGTAGCAAAGGCTGAATATTCTAAGATAAGACCGTTAAAACTCCACTTTAACACTATGTTTCACCTTTAACTTTTTCATACACAGCAATTTTTATTTTATGGGGTAACTATTTACGGACTGTTGGCTTAAAGATATATGTATATGTGTGTGTCAGAAGTTTCGGACAGTACATGCTAGGGATCAAAGTCTTTAGGTGCTCGATTTCAAGTTTCATCTAATGGTCGGGAGTTTGCGCACAGTGTAGATGTAACATTGATGGTGGTAGTACTGTACGAATGAATAAGTCTTCATTTCATTGTTTGTTTTATGTTTTATAAAACGTATTGTTAGAATAGTAAGCTTACTATTTAAAAATGCGGTCCATTTTGATTAATATGTGTGAATATTAAGAGTGAAAAGCATGTCCGACGTGTGAAATATTATTTTAGGAATCTGTCCTTACTCATCCACGTAATCTTCCAGCAATAAAGATCCTTTTTGTCCTGTTCTTGGTGTTCTGAGCTTCGTGATCTGTTAGAAGATACTCGGCCGATTGCTTGCGGACTACGTACATGTGTCTATGGAGACTCCTCCAACGTCATAAAGCCACGTGCCCTTTGAAGGTGCATGTATAATATGTTCCATATTACCATGCTACATTATGTTGGGCTTACGTGATAAGTTTAAGTTTGCTCCGCTAGACAAAGCTTTGCTCACTTTTCACAGTAGCGTTTACGTGGCAGGTTTCATATTGCTGTACTAGTCAAAGCTGTGCTTATATAACACGCTCCATATTACCATGTTAAATGAGGCTGTGGTTATATAACACGCTCCATATTACCATGTTAAACGAGGCCGTGTTTATATAACACGCTCCATATTACCATGTTAAATGAGGCTATGCTTATATAACACGCTCCATATTACCATGTTAAATGAGGCTATGCTTATATAACACGCTCCATATTACCATGTTAAATGAGGCTGTGCTTATATAACACGCTCCATATTACCATGTTAAATGAGGCTGTGTTTATTTAACACGCTCCATATTACCATGTTAAATGAGGCTGTGTTTATTTAACACGCTCCATATTATCATGTTAAATGAGGCTATGCTTATATAACACGCTCCATATTACCATGTTAAATGAGGCTGTGGTTATGAGATAAACATCACATTCCTATACTACAGCAACTAATACTTACGTGATAGGTTCCATATTGTTATGTTATACTAAACTGTACTTACGTGACAGGTTCCATATTATGTATGTTATACTAAACTGTACTTACGTGATAGGTTCCATATTGTTATGTTACACTAAACTAATATGGAACCTATCACGTAAGTACAGTTTAGTGTAACATAATAATATGGAACCTATCACGTAAGTACGGTTATGTTACACTAAACTGTACTTACGTGACAGGTTCCATATTATTATGTTACACTAAACTGTACTTACGTGATAGGTTCCATATTGTTATGTTACACTAAACTGTACTTACGTGACAGGTTCCATATTTGTATGTTATACTAAACTGTACTTACGTGACAGGTTCCATA
>NW_013763121.1:0-879 GCF_000517525.1 Limulus polyphemus
AACAACAATCCCTTTGGTCTTCTGGGATTATACAACCACACCTTGTCTCCTGGTAGAAGCTGACTTTAGTATATTTCCTATCATAATATAGCTTCGTGGAGCCAGCAGACGTTTTTAAGTTTGAACGCACTTGATGATGAATATCATCCATCTTTTCAGATAACACTTCCATGAACTCTGGTACATTTTCAGGCAACTCTTCATAAAGTGGGCATCCTGTTATCAGGTCCACTGGCAACCGAAGATCTGGACCAAACATCAACTTTGCTGGAGTGTATCTAGTGTCTTGATGCTCTGCTGTTCTATAGGTCATCAACATTGGACGGAGTAAGACATCCGAGTCATCCAAGCAGCTATTATAAAACTTTGACAATTCCTGTCCCAGTGTCCAATTGTACTTTTCTACTATCCCATCAGACTGTGGGTGAATGGCGTTATCCTGGTCTTTCGTATGCCAAACAACTTGCAGCATTCATGGAAAACAGATGATTCAAAGTTACGGCCTTGATCAGAATGCAGTTCGTATGGCATATCAATCCTGAAGAAGAAATCGCTAATAGCCGAAGCTACAGTTGTAGCTAACTGATTTGGTATTGCATATGCCTCAGGCCACTTGGTGAAATAATCCATCACCACACAAATGTACCTGTTTCGAGCACATGTTTGGGGTAAATGTCAATGGCTACTATTTCCATTGGTGCACCAACTTGATATAACTTCAGTGGAGCACGACCCTTATGCTTGGGTCCCCTCTTAACACAAAATGTACTATGGGTCCTGCACAATTCTTCCACATCTTGCCTCATACCTATCCAGTAAAATCTCTGCCGTAGGTGACTCAATGTTTTCTTAACTCCAAGATGTCCTGTTAAACTATCA
>NW_013763122.1:0-879 GCF_000517525.1 Limulus polyphemus
TTTTAAGAAGAAATCACTTATAGCCAAAGCTACAGTTGTAGCTTCCTGATTTGGTATTGCATATGCCTCAGTCCACTTGGTGAAATAATCCATCACCACACAAATGTACCTGTTTCCAGCACAAGATTGGGGCAAAGGACCAGCAATGTCAACGGCTACTCTTTCCATTGGTGCGCCAACTTGATATAACTTCATTGGAGCATGTCCCTTATGCTTGGATACCCCTTTTAGCACAACATATACTGCATGTCCTGCACCATTCTTCAACATCTTGTCTCATACCTATCCAGTAAAATCTGTGTCGTAGGTGACTCAATGTCTTCTTAACTCCGAGATGTCCTCCTGTTAAACTATCATGGGATTGACGCAGCACAACTTCCCGTAACTTTTTCGGTATAACTGTTTGCCAGGTCGTCACTTTCCCATCTACAGTTTTCCATCTTGGGAGAAGAATATCATCTTCAAGCTTCAACTGGTCCCATTGTGCCCAATAAATCTTTGTCACAGGGCTTAAGCTAGACACCTTCTCCCAAGCAGGGTGCAAAACACTTACTTGTAGTAAATCAATTATTGGCTTCAAATCTAGGTCTTTCTCCTGCTCTACTTTAATATCTATACCTGATTCCACTTCACCATCATCAACTCCTTCAGTCACTTTGACTTCAGCTTGATGACACCTGGTTAGTTCAACCTCTCTTTTAACAATTACCGGAATTTGGCCTTTGTTGTTCCCAAACGTCATTTTATCAAAATTAACTACACACTTCCTTGGTAATAAGTAGTTCATTCCTAGTATGCATTGGTCTTCAATGTCAGCCAAGTATACTTTGTGTCTGTCCTTTAAGTCCCATGAGCTCAATAGTTACCCACACTGGTCCC
>NW_013763123.1:0-881 GCF_000517525.1 Limulus polyphemus
CAAATTGTGTCTGTACTTATTTGACGATCCCTATTCCCCCCCCCTTTAAATGAACAATTTTTAATAATTTTGTTTCTTAAATTTTTTTATGTCCATTTATGGAAAATAAACTTTAAGCTACATATGCGTTCAGTTGACTGTTACATATTTTTAAATAGCTTACTGCTGCATTTGGCTTATTTTCCACTTAACCACCACACTCAACGTTTTCAAAATAAATAAATGCATAACAAAGGATAAACACATGTACTGGTATGCAACTAAAGCAAATAAAATGTAAAGTTATTCTGAAAGGACCATCTTGAAGCAAAGATTGTATCATCACACATTTAATGACCGGCTTCCACCAATGTTACAGTGTAATGTAACAAAAGACGAGCAGCAACAAAGCATCTCCAATCTCATCAGAACGGAATAATGTTTCCTCTAAGATAATACAACCAGATTAATGCAATATAAACGCACGCAATAATATGCTTACCTTATTATATCTATATGACACGTGTATGTTCTTCAACAGCCTGCTGTGTACAACTGTTTGCTAAAATAAGGGGACACAAAGAATGCATGTAAAATAGACAACAGCGACACACTTAGCATAAGTCGCCTATCATCGATATCATCTACAATCGCCACCTTGACACCAACTATTTAGAAAAAAGCAATATTTATATGAAATAGTGACGTATACAGTGGTAATATATACTCACGATTTCAGCTAAGTATAAGAAACGATACAAAGATTCACCACTATCGTCAGAGTAGGGAAATATACTATGGTAATCGTCCACCATTAAAAAAAAACTTGTTGAAATATAGTCGCGAAAATCCACGTAGAGACGGCAATCTCGAGTAACGATATATACAGGTTGTAGTTTTCA
>NW_013763124.1:0-934 GCF_000517525.1 Limulus polyphemus
ACTGATTTCTCCACTACTATAAAAATGATATTCCGGGTTTCGCGCTACCTTGTAAACTTCTGGATTCATCCTCGATCGTGCTCAGTCTAATCCTGATTGCGCATGCGCTTTTACCCGATACCGTAGTTTCCATTGTAAAACGTTTCTGCGAAAGATGGCGCTGCCACACATCTTGTCACCATATCTATAGACCAGGACCACATAAATCCAGCCATAATTGACATTGCGTTGTCGAATGATCGCGATCATATTATTTACAAAACATACAATAACTAATAATTCAACCAATGGCAACACGACTCGCAGACCCATTTACACGTCACTGCACTATTATTTGCAAGTTGTTCTAATAAAATATGCTTTCCTCTCGTTGTTGTCTATATTTCTTGTCTTCCAAATAGGCCTTTCATGTGACCATCAGTTGATGGGAATCATATGTTCAGAATGTTATTGTATTTTATTGTACAGAACATTGTTGTATTTTACTGTACAGAACACTGTTGTATTTTACTGTACAGAACATTGTTGTATTTTACTGTACAGAACATTGTTGTATTTTATTGTACAGAACACTGTTGTATTTTACTGTACAGAACACTGTTGTATTTTATTGTACAGAACACTGTTGTATTTTATTGTACAGAACATTGTTGTATTTTATTGTACAGAACACTGTTGTATTTTACTGTACAGAACACTGTTGTATTTTACTGTACAGAACATTGTTGTATTTTACTGTACAGAACATTGTTTATTTTACTGTACAGAACATTGTTGTATTTTATTGTACAGAACACTGTTGTATTTTATTGTACAGAACATTGTTGTATTTTACTGTACAGAACATTGTTGTATTTTATTGTACAGAACACTGTTGTAAATAAAATACAACAATGTTCTGTACAATAAAAGTACAGAACACTGTTGTATTTTA
>NW_013763125.1:0-874 GCF_000517525.1 Limulus polyphemus
GTTTGCCATTATAAGAATAACACGAATTTTCAAAAACAGAATTAATATAAAAACATACTGTTTTTAACCTAATAAGATATGTAAAAAATTCAAATACAAATATCTAAGTTAGATAGCAGAAACACGAAGTGCGATTACATTTAAACCAAAAAAAAATTTAAATCTCAGCGATAACTTGTTATTTTGATTTATTTTACCATAATTTATTTTTATATCGCCACTTATCAGTTTATAGTTTTCTCAATAGAAGAAGCTTTCCTCTTTAATTCAAGTTATCAGTTTGTTTGTTTATAATTAAGCACAAAGCTGCACAATGGGCTATCTGTGCTCTGTCCACCACGTTGTAAGTCTGCAGACATACTGCTGTGCCACTGGGGGGGCTCAAATTATCAGACGGACATACTTCTTCTTGGTGGTTTACTGCTTTTGAGAGGACCATTAGAGCTATATAAATAACATGTTAATTAATTAATTTGAAAAAGATTAACAAAGGATAAGACATCTTGATAAAGCGTTGTAGCATTCTATAACTATTGTGGTCATCCCACATTCCATCTTCAAAATAATGATAATTAAACTTTTTCAACCTTGATTAATTCCTTAACCAACACCTGCGTATGAATACATCTAAGGGGAAATGTTTATGACCTGCGTATGAATACATCTAAGGAGGAATGCTTATGAAAGTTATTAATAATTATCAGTTTTGCTCATTCCACTTCATAGCGCCCCCCAGTGGCACAGTGGTATGTCTGCGGACTTACAACGCTAGAGTCTAGGTTTCGATACCCGTGGTGGGCAGAGCACCGATAGCCCATTGTGTAGCTTTGTGCTTAATTACAAATGAACTTTCCCTGGCCCCCAGTGGCACAGC
>NW_013763126.1:0-1110 GCF_000517525.1 Limulus polyphemus
TACAGTTTACATGGGGAAGCAACTAATCATTGTTATACTTGTTGATGTGTGGAACGCAACGTTCTTTATTCTGATATCTGTTATACGTCTGATGCTGTGTCAGAAAAACTAAAACCGCGCTTTACCACATTGCACACAAGGTTATATTTCACTTATAATCAAGGAACCTCTAGACATGAGATAATTTATTAAAACTTTTATTACCAGTAGTGTCTCATACTCATGTTTCCTAGAAACTTACGTACAGCGTTTTGTTGTTTAGGGGTATATGAATTATACCGGGTTTTATTCGGAGAAATTACTTCACACACAAAAAAACAAAACAAAAACAAACTCGCATGCTTAAAGGAACCGCCCGTTTTAACATAACTACCGACAATGTCAGCTAGATGGCGGTAATTTTTACCTTTCTCTGAAGGATTTCTTTCAAAACGTGGTAGAAGGCCGTATGTTTAAAATGGTTACTCGGTGCTGTATTGGAATTCAAACAGCTCAGTTGGCCTTGGTCTAATTTTCGAAGGTGTGGTGTGAAAGCATTTTAGTCTAAGCTGTTCCTGTTAAGTTTTTTTGTGTCTTTGAATAATGTGATTTGTTAGAGTGATTACATTCCGATAGTTTCGACACATGCAGGTGCGAGTGTGCAAGAAAGATATGATTTGTCTGAAAAGTTTGAAGTCTGTAGATAATATTTAAGGGTTAACGAAAAATGATTTATAATATCAAATCAAACTCTATTTACGAAACAAAACATCTACTTATTAGTTTGTGAAAGTACACCGTGAACTACTACATTACATTAAACTGTTTACTCAAAGTAAAACATTTATTTATTAACCCTATGTGGAAGTACATCCTGAGTTATAACATCAAACTCTTTATCAGACACTCGAAGTAAAACATTTATTTATTAGCCCTATGTGGAAGTACATCTTGAGTTATAACATCAAACTCTTTATCAGACACTCAAAGTAAAACATTTATTTATTAGCCCTATGTAGAAGTACATCCTGAGTTATAACATCAAACTCTTTATCAGACACTCAAAGTAAGACATTCATTTATTAGCTTTATGTGGAGATACATCCTGAGTTATAAAATCAAACTCTTTAT
>NW_013763127.1:0-878 GCF_000517525.1 Limulus polyphemus
CTTGACTACTAGACTCGATTCTGTTGAAAGTCAAATTAATATAAATATTATTTACTTATCTGGTACAAACGTTTTCTGTTCTTGGCAGTTGTCAACCTCGTCTTTCTGCTAAAGCCAGGAACGTCATTTGAAAATGTTTACAGAAAATTGAGTAATTCTACTTTATTATCGGATTACTGGACATGGAGAAATGGACAGACAGTTAATTCGAGGTATATTGATAGTGGAAAAATACTGCTAGTTTGTTGCAGATATTTTAGGCTGCACAAAGGTTATCTGGACACAGTTGTCCAGTTTTGAACTAAAAGAAAGGGAGCTAGTTAACAGCACCTGCCGCCAATTCTTGTCTAATTGAATCGTGGGATATGATTAACGTTAATGTCAGTCCCTAGCCACGTTACTACACTTTGTCACGTAGTCATAGAAATTAGTAACACATATCTTAACATTATAACAACGAAACAAAAATAACACGCTCGTGAATATTCTGATTCACAGTTCGGGCAAGTTAATACTAGGCCACGCCTGACCCCATATTATTAAACGCCAAAAACAATGGCTAGTTACTAGACAAAAACCACTTCCGACCCCCAAAACCTTGACTCCATTCGCAGAAAGTGATGCTTTGCATTTGGTGGGACATCAAAGGAGTAATTCATTTCGAACTCCTCAATCCACAGCGATCTGTCAATGCAGAGAACTATAGTCAGCAACTGGAACGTTTAAATCAGGCTCTTCATCAGAAACGCTCTTCACTCGTCAATCAGAAAGGTATTCTTCTTCTCCATGACAATGCACGTCGACATGTGGCACGTTTGACGCAACACAAGATTATGAAGTTGGGTTGGGAACTCTCCCCACCCACCATATTCTCCAGA
>NW_013763128.1:0-868 GCF_000517525.1 Limulus polyphemus
CTTAATGTACCTTTGTTAATGTACCTGTCTTAATGTACCTTTGTTAATGTACCTGTCTTAATGTACCTTTGTTAATGTACCTGTCTTAATGTACCTTTGTTAATGTACCTGTCTTAATGTACCTTTGTTAATGTACCTGTCTTAATGTACCTGTCTTAATGTACCTTTGTTAATGTACCTGTCTTAATGTACCTTTGTTAATTTACCTGTCTTAATGTACCTTTGTTGATGTACCTTTGTTAATTTACCTGTCTTAATGTACCTTTGTTGATGTACCTGTCTTAATGTACCTTGTTAATGTACCTGTACAAATTGTTGCAGATCTTGAATCAGTTTCTGACTATGAATTTTGGTAAAAACATTTGTAGTTTATTAACCCTTTAACGTTTATTATTTCCATACAAAATTGGCTTGTCAGTTCTATTACGTACCAGACTTTGACTCGTTATATGTATATATAAGACAAAGGCACCATTTAGTTAGTTAAATGATAGTTATGTCTTCTACTTATTTTATTTTTTTGTAACAAACTGTGGTGTATTATGAACGTACCAGCTAGTTTTATGGCAGACATTAACAGAAATAGTGTATAAAACACGTGTTGCATATATGCAGCGGAGTCGTAAGTTTCTGTTGCAGCATTAATAACACTTTTATCTGGTGTAGAGTTGTCATATTCAGCTACTCATGCCTAACCTCAAAATCGATGATACAGAAAAACATACAACAGAGCTTTACACTTTATTAGATATGAAAATTATATTCGTGTGGTAGTTTCAGATTTTGCAACTTTAAGTTCTGTTCGTTCGAAAACATAATTTGTTATTCATAAATTTAACATGCTTCACATTTACAAGTTTACTAATAC
>NW_013763129.1:0-1822 GCF_000517525.1 Limulus polyphemus
ACTGTTGGAGCTATGGTATTGTCACACTGGTGGAGCTATGGTATTGTCACACTGTTGGAGCTATGGCATTGTCACATTGTTGGAGCTATAGCATTGTCACATTGTTGGAACTATGGCATTATCACACTGTTGGAACTATGGTATTGTAACTGACTTATGACTTATGATGAAAGTCTCATTACTGGGTAACTCGTAACTGACTTATGACTTATGATGATAGTCTCATTACTGCGTTCTTTGTAACTGACTTATGACTTGTGATGATAGTCTCATTACTGGGTAACTCGTAACTGACTTATGACTTGTGATGATAGTCTCATTACTGGGTAACTTGTAACTGATTTATGACTTATGATGATAGTCTCATTACTGGGTAACTTGTAACTGATTTATGACTTATGATGATAGTCTTATTACTGGGTAACTTGTAACTGATTTATGACTTATGATAATTATCTCATTACTGGGTAACTCTATCATCATAAGTCATAAATCAGTTACCAGTAATGAGACTATGAAGTCGTAACTGCGTTAAGCCTATTATTGCGAAACTTTGTACTCACGAATACTTAATTAAGATGAAAAGTTGAATCAGTGGAAATCTTCTAGTGGTGTGGTTTCAGCTATGGAGATGTACATCTACTGTCCGCATTCTAACCATACTTGAAAACGTTACATTTGCTGATTTTACAGCCGTTACTTGAAATGTTTCTCTTCGTTACACTGTGCCTCACTACTCACACCCACAGCCTCCCAACTGCGTTGGCTCGGTTACCTTACCATCCATCTTTATCGCCAAGGGTTATTTTGTTCCGTGTCGCCATCTATCGTACTTCGTGTACATTATGTTTTTAAAGATTGAGGTAGACGAAACTGAAAAAAAAGTCATATTGTGGGACATATGGCGTAAATGGTCGGGTCAGAGTATCCTAAGTTTCAGGTTTAATCGTTTTATTTTAAAGCACAAAGCTAGACAATAGGCTATCTCTGCTCTGCACTTCGCGTACATCAAAACCCAATGTTTATCGCTATAAGCTCTCACACTTAATACTAAGCCAGGTTCCGGTTTAGCCGTTCCTAATTTAGAGAAACTGACCAGAGATAAGGATACCAGTCTGCTGCACCTGCCACTACAAATAATTCAAGTCGAATAGCAGGGTTGACTGCTACTTTTATAACTGACGGTTGAAAGTGTGGATCGAACCTTTGACCTCCATGTACGTACCCCAGCATCCTTAGCACTAGGCCACGCCTGGAACTGGGTGGTATTATGAATCGCAATAAGGTCTTCAATGTAAAATATGCCTTCTAGGTAAAAACGTGTCAAAAGTCCAAACTTGAAAAAAAATTGAAACTTATAAAAGTTTTATTGCATAAATCAGTTACAAGTTACTGAACACATTGTTATATTGTGATTTATTCCTGCGACACATCACTGTAATTTTTTTCTCTCCTCCCATCTAATCACACACACACACACTTTAACCAAACTATTTAATATTGTATGGCAGCCTCCTAGGAAAGTGAACAGTTAAACTTGGGACGTACTGACAGTTGAAAAAAGATATTTTCAAAATCACGGTATATCTGTTCAGTTCCTTATTGGTCTCTCTGAATCTACTGACAAAAAGCCAGCTTTTAAACAAAATTATTCAATTCGTTATTTACGTATTTTCATTCTACAAAATTCTAGAAAAATTTATTTTGTAAGGGATTATTAACAATGTGTTCAGTGTTGTTTGTAAGGGATTATTAATAATGTGTTCAGTGTTGTTTGTAAGGGATTATTAACAATGTGTTCAGTGTTGTTTGTAAGGGATTA
>NW_013763130.1:0-1771 GCF_000517525.1 Limulus polyphemus
AAAATAAAACTGTCTTAGCTGAAGATGACTCTTACTTTGACAAAATTTATATTTGTGTCCCCTAGTCCTACTAGTCTCACTGTTAAATGTAAAAAAAAGATGAAGCATCAACACTTATGAATTTCCTTTACAATCTTAAACTCCTAAATGAGACCACCCCCTTAAGTCTTCTTTTTTCAAGAGAAAACAATTTTAGAGATTTCAACCTCTCTTCATATGGTAAGGAGCCGAAGACTGAACACAATATTCCATATGTGGCCTAACCTGTGATCTATACAATGAAATTATAACCTCTTTAGACTTGTATTCAATATTTCTGTAGATAACCTAAAATCCTATTTGCCCTACCACTAGCAACAGCACACTGCTTGGATGGCTTTAGAGACTGGTTAGCTATTACACCAAGACCTCTTTCTTTCATAACAATGTTAAGGTTATTCCTATCTAAGTTGTTATTCAAGTTATGATAATCCACATGCATTATCTTGCATTTATTATAATTAAAACCCATATGTTATTTATTTGCCCAACTCACTAAGTGATCTAAATCCTTTTGTAAATCAGCAGCATCCTCTTCACAGCTAGCAACAACCAAGACCTTAATATTGTCTTCAAATATAAGTAATTTATTGACTATTCCTTCATCTATGTCATTGATGTCAATCAAAAAGAGCACAGGTCCTCCCTGAGATATCCCATTTGTAACAACCCTCTGCTTTCTTCCATCCAATTTATTAATTTATCCCCCACATATATAGAGATAAGTTTTACAAGCCTTTTATGTTGCATCTTGTCAAATGCTTTATGAAAATCCAGATACACCAAATCTACACCCTTACCCTCATCTACATAAGCAGTTGGCTGTAGGGATATATTTAGTGGTATATTATTTGTTGGAGTCATTTTTTTATAAAGCATAAGGTGGAGTAAACAGCTGTAGGGATATCTTCTGGACTTTACCATTCTACAGTTTTTATAAATACTTATAGCCTATAATGATATCATATTAAGGGTAAGTAAACCATTTCTTTGATGCTTTTATAGATCAAGAAAGTCGGTGAAACAAGAAATTAGGACGTCGAAAAGGATGTGTGAGAAAGTGTTGGCTGAAAATGTAAAAATTAACAGTATGGATTTCTTTAAATACATTAAGGGTAAACAAAATGTTAGGATGGGAATAGAACCCTTGAGGGATGGTACAGGAAGGCTACTACTTGATGATTACGAGATGGCTGGGTTAGTAAATTCTGCTTTTTCTTCAGTTTTACCAAAAAAGATCTAAGCAGTATTTGATATTTTGAATAGTTGAAAAATGGAAACAAAGTGAAACAAGATAATCACATTCATTCTGAGCTGGGAAAGAAAAAACTGGGAAGTTTAAAGAAAGATAAAGCTCCTGGACCAGATAATATTTCCCCAAGGGTTTTGAAGGAGATTAAAGATTGGATATGTGAGCCACTTGCTACTGTTTTTTGTCAGTCCTTGAATAGTGGGCAGGTACCAGAGGATTGGAAGTTAGCTAATGTAACTCCTCTTTTCAAGAGAGGTGATAAAAAATGTCCCAGTAATTATAGACCCATTAGTCTTACATCAGTTGTGGGGAAAGTTTTGGAAAGTCTGTTAAAAAATGCTTTGCAAAGTCATTTAATAAAGTTTAGAATTTTATTGGATAGTCAACATGGTTTCACTAAGGGAAAATCTTGCCTTACAAATCTTTTGACATTCTTTGAAAAGGGTTTTACTCCACCTTATGCTTTATAAAAATGACTTC
>NW_013763131.1:0-878 GCF_000517525.1 Limulus polyphemus
TATATCAAACAAATGCACATTTTCTGAGCCTGACCAAATAAGGCCTTGTGGTTAGTGTTCTGGGGTAATATGGGCTATACATTGAAAGTCTGGAGCTCTAGGCGCATTGCTGATGAACACATTAATCTATAGCACTTTCTAACGGATGTACCCACGTTATTCTTGCAACGTGTTTTATCTTTGGGCGGGCTTTTTTGGATTATTTGGTAAAAATAATGTCCAGTCCAGTCCACGTAACGAAAACAAATTAAATTATTTCATCAATAATCATTTACAGTCACATTTACTTGTAGGTCTAATTTCAAATACACAAACTTTCAAGGTTAATATAGGCCTAACTTACTTTTAAGTTTGTTTGTGGAATTCTACGGCTAATGGATTAAGTAAATGAATAGAAGAATAGATGTAATAGCTGTCACTTCTACCATCGAATAACTTTTCGGACATTGAACTCACTTTGAACTGAATCACCACCAGAATACTGTTGACTTCTCAATGAACTGAATAGTGTCCAATGCTACTGAAACACAGAACTAATTCAAACAATACCCACTTGTTCACTGTTATCTTGCTAATTGACTGACATGGGCGCCCACAGAAATGTTTTCAGGAGGAGGGAAACAAAACATGTATGTAGGATTTTTTTTATTTGAAATTAAACACAACGGGCTATCTGTGCTCTGCCCACCACGGGTATTGAACCCCGGTTTCTAGTGTTGTATGTCCGCATACATACGGCTGTGCCACTAGGGGAGGGGGCGTATGTAGGGGATCCGTTTTTACAGTGTAAGCAACAGACTAAAAAAAATTATTGTTGCATCAGCGAGGTCACGTGACTGGTATCACGCCACGTCCTTCTCGAACCTTCGTGAATTGTC
>NW_013763132.1:0-881 GCF_000517525.1 Limulus polyphemus
ATATATCCCTGTCAGTGTAAATTACTTGTACCTGATGATGACAAAACCTTGTCGAAACGTTGTACATTTGCTGTTATATTAAAGTTTTTCTTCATTACCCATTCAAGCCGTATCCAGCCATTATTAGTCTCAAAGTGTCATCGAAATCGAATTTGAGCTTCACAGAGATTTTGATGCAGATTTCTACTAGATTCAGATGAATTTGGATAAGATTTTACTGGGCTTTTTCATATAATCACTCAGTATATATTTGGTTTTTGAATAACAAATTATACGCGACGACTCCTCAACTTTTCTGGTAACGTTCATTTTCATTTGTGTAAGCACCAGTTTGTTTTTTTCCCGTCGCTTGTTATTGGATTGTGTTTAAGATTGCCAGTGAGGGAACATCATGTATATTGCTTTGCAGTATGGTGAAGACGAAGGTAGAATATGTTATTATTGTTTATTACGAGTGCAATCGAAATAGGAACTTAGAATTAACATAGTATAGATAGAAGGTTAACTCTCTAATATTACATTTTAATTTTGGAACACTCTCCTTCAGTGATTCTTTTTTTCACGGGCCATAGTCTAAACTACAGGGGTAAGAACACACAATAGCAAGAGTTATTGGTTAATTAAATTATTCTTTGCTCTTATTGGTTCAACATTAGTTTTATTTGTTACTATATTACAAGTTAAAGCTTTTGCAGTAAGGACAAATATTTCAAAAACAGGTCACTGGTGCGATCATGCTACATCACTCGAGAATGATCGCACCGGTGATCGAAACATCGTACTGTTACGTCTCTGTTTGTTAATTGATTTTCCGTAACTACTGCTGTAGTCTCTCTTCTTGTTTCTTTTCTCGTTCTTCTTGTTTATTTTCTTTCTCCTCT
>NW_013763133.1:0-881 GCF_000517525.1 Limulus polyphemus
GATATATTTACAACATATCTGCATGGGTTTCCATATGTCCGAGTGGATTAAATAGGACCCAATAGCTGGTATTGTTCTATGACCCACTGTTGACTTTAGTCGGCAGCCAATGTGTTAATTAACTCATCTATTTACAACATATCTACATGTGTTTCTTTAAGTCCGAGTGGATTAAATAGGACCCAATAACTAGTATCGTTCTATGATCCACTGTTGACTTCATTATGCAGTCAATGTTTTAATTAACTTATATATGTACAACATATCTATATGTGTTTCTTTAAGTCCCACTGGATTAAATAGGACCCAATAGCTATTATCGTTCTATGACCCACAGTTGACTTTAGTCGGAAGTCAATGAGTTAATTAACTCATATGTTTACAACATATCTACATGTGTTTCCTTAAGTCCGATTGGATTAAAAAGGATTCAACAACTACTATCGTTCTATGGCCCACTGATGACTTTAGTCTGCAGTCAATTTTTTTTTAACTGATATATTTACAACATATCTATATGGGTTTCCATAATTCCGAGTGGATTAAATATGACCCAATAGCTAGTAAAGTTCTATGACCCACTGTTGACTTTAGTCAGAAGCCAATGTGTTAATAAGCTCATCTATTTACAACATATCTACATGTGTTTCCTTAAGTCCATGTGGATTAAATAAGTCTCTATAGCTAGTATGGTTCTATGACCCACTGTTGACTTTAATCTGCAGTCAATGTGTTAATTAACTTATATAATTACAACATATCTACATGTGTTT
The DNA here is from genome assembly GCF_000517525.1 of Limulus polyphemus. NCBI lineage: Eukaryota > Metazoa > Arthropoda > Merostomata > Xiphosura > Limulidae > Limulus > Limulus polyphemus. The sequence continues at coordinate 774 of NW_013763133.1, forward strand.
CCTTAAGACCGAGTGGATTAAAAAGGACCCATTAGCTAGTATCGTTCTATGACTCACTGATGACTTTAATCTGCATCCAATGTGTTAATTAACTGATATATTTACAAC
>NW_013763134.1:0-2245 GCF_000517525.1 Limulus polyphemus
ACAGTAGTATTATATTTATATAGATACATACAACAGACAGTACTATTATATTTATATAGATACATACAACAGGCAGTACTATTATATTTATATAGACATATACAACAGACAGTACTATTATATTTATATAGATAACATACAACAGACAGTACTATTATATTTATATAGATACATACAACAGACAGTAGTATTATATTTATATAGAAACATACAACAGACAGTACTATTATATTTATATAGATACATACAACAGACAATACTATTATATTTATATACACGTGTTCACCTTTTTTCGTCTCTTCCCTTATATCAGTCTATCTGTTGTTAAAACAACAACAAGCTAAACTAAGTTTTGATTGGCTGGCCACTTAGGCACGAAAAAATACCTTCAACATTTTTTTTAGACGGTTGAATTATATTCCGGGGTGGGAAGGTATAAAACCAATGTTGATAGTAATAGAGAGATGGAATTCACAAATAAGAATTGTTTTACTGGTCAATCTATAGTCTTGTACACATATGAGCGTTTTGTAAAATTATAATTTTAATTAAAACTAAACTGATAACTGTATGTTCCATAACTTCGACAAAAACACTTTCGTTCGTCCTTTTTTTTCTCTCGAGCCAATGAAAACATATTAATACGTACTTGATACAACCTACCGTGTCGATATAAACACGTGATAAATCATCTATTGCAGCATTTATGTTGTCTTTGGAATCAACTTCAAGAAAAAAAAAATGGGTATTACGTAAAAAGTCCTGTTTGCTATCGTATCCTTTCTCTATATCATTACCATATTTGATATAGTATGTACGAAACATGTACCGTAATTGCACGAAGAATCACCGAAGTCGTGTCGAATGTGACATTGAATGTGATGATACGAGTTTATTTTATCCCGAAACAAAATAAGTTTGTAATCAGTTTTGTTCTGACTTGAGCTCGTTTATCCACGTGATCGGTAGGTTTAGCGTAAGTATGGTATTATGGTGTAGAACATTGTCAATGTTTTTAATGTTTTTTTTTCCGTACATGCCAACTTATATAGTTATTCACTCTGAGTAAGAAGAAAATTTGTTTACTCGAGATCTGTAACTTGGAAGAATAGTTACGCTGGTTTGTTTCGGTGTTCCACCACAGCGCGTTTGTTCTAAAGTGTAAGGTAGTCCAAAGAACTAGAGCGTTTCGATTGAAGACTCCTTAGACTTGTACGCATTGCTGGATTGTACTTGTTGTTTGCAATTTACTTGTTTCTAAGAAACGGAAAGTCAATTTCTTGTCGTCGACTGAGAAAGCATAGCGTTATAATAATATTTATAATTTTAATTGGTTGTTTGCTCATTCCTGCCGCGAAAAATATATTAAATGCACTAGTTACAGAAGTGTAACATGGGATTACAGTATTCTTCTTGATAAAATAGTTAGCACAAAGGATCGTATATATAAAGTGTAATAAACTTACAATAAGACCAAAAACTCGAGCCGCTTTCGAATAGTTGACTATTCTTCTTCAGGAGAACAAAGGGTTTGTTTGTTTGTTTTGGAATTTCGCGCAAAGCTACACGAGGGCTATCTGCGCTAGCCGTCCCTAATTTAGTAGTGTAAGACTAGAGGGAAGGTAGCTAGTTATCACCACCCACCGCCAACTCTTGGGCTACTCTTTTACCAACGAATAGTGAGATTGACCGTCACATTATAACGCCCCCACGGCTGAAAAAGCGAGCATGTTTGGTGTGACAGGGATTCGAACCCGCGACCCTCAGATTGCGAGTTGAGTGCGTTAACCACCTGGCCATGCCGGGCCGGAGAACAAAGGGATTACAATATATGTTTTGGGATTTCGGCCCGACGGTTACTGGGAATTTTATTTCTACCAATAGTGAAATAGACAATTAATACAAACTTGGAAGGCTTCAACCTGGAGATGGCTTTTCTTTGTTTGAATATAAATTCCAGATAAGACAACTGTTTGACTACAAAGTGTATCACGCAGAAACAGAGGAATGAGTTGAAAAATAATTTTTGTACGTGAGAATGGGTCCTCAGGCTAAATTAACTGTTTTTGTACGTGAGAATGGGTCCTCAGGCTAAATTAGCTGTTTTTGTACGTGAGAATGGGACCTCAGGCTAAATTAGCTGTTTTTATACGTGAGAATGGGTCCTCAGGCTAAATTAACTGTTTTTATACGTGGGAATGGGTCCTCAGGCTAAATTAACTGTTCTTGTACGTGAGAATGGGAG
>NW_013763135.1:0-878 GCF_000517525.1 Limulus polyphemus
AAACGTTGTACATTTGCTGTTATGGTAAACTTATATTAAACTTTTTCTTCATTACCCATTCAAGCCGTCTCCAACCATTATTTGTTTTAATGTATGTAGGTCATTTTTATAGAGAGATTAACCCTTTTTATATGTGTAATAATACTGCTGACGTCGAGTTTACTGCACTGTTGAAAGGATATTCATTGTCATTACCACAAGTAACAACTGTATATTCAATTTGCTATACTCACCAGTGGGTTAATTAATGATCATATTAATTAATATTTTAACTGAGGGAGAAAGATCAGTGCTTGTTCTCAGTTGTGGGGAACCGCATCAAATGAGTTAAGAGAAGGGGTGATAGAATGCTTGACCAGATGTAAGATTCAGTTGTTAACGTGTCGGATTGTGGTTCCATGGTTCGCGTCTCGTTACCGCATTAAAAGGAGAAAAAAAAATGCGATTTTGCAATTTGGTGTCCTGGGTGCGTTATATTAGTGACTGTCAAGTCCCACTATTCGATTATAACATGATACGTTCTAAAATGTATTCTATTATTATTATTATTATCTACATACAAATAGCTATGATAATATTTAATAAATATACGTTCTACTACTCCTAACCGTTTTGCCCCTTTCAGCCGTGGGTATGTTAGGGCCAGTCCCCATGTATAAATCCTTTATTTTTGTTCAGACTAGACTAGTAAACACTAAAAACCTATAAATTTGAAGGTAAACCTATATTTTTAATCAAAAATATTTAATATTTATTAAATATACGTTCTACTACTCCTAAACGTTTTGCCCCTTTCAGCCGTGAGTATGTTAGGGCCATCCCACTATTTGTTGGTAAAAAAAAATAAACAGTTGGCGGTGGGTGCTGCCAGCCGATTG
>NW_013763136.1:0-879 GCF_000517525.1 Limulus polyphemus
ACAAACACACGCTATAAATACCAATGATTCACACACTACTTACGGTGCCTACCGTTTGTTTGGCTCAATTATCTGTCTATATATCTATATATTTATGCAATTCTATCTTCTCTCTATTTGCCGGGCTTATAGATACTAAAAAAGAAAAAGGGCGCCTGCAACAAACTAGAGTCGCCAGGAAAAGTCAAACATATAGAGCATAATTTGAGCTACTGGCAGAGATGAATGGGTGGACAGAGGAGCAGAAAGCAGTATATCTGGCAACGAGCTTGAAGGGACAACCACTGGAAATACTTGGACAGGGGACAGCAGCCGACAAACACAACTATAGAGCACTGGTAGAGGCTCTGGAACTCAGGTACGGAAGTCCAAAATCAGTCAGAAGTCTACAGGGCTAGGTTTAGGACGAGAATCCGTGCTAAAGGGGAGAGCCTGCAAGAGCTGGCACAGAACTTGGAAAGCATGGCACACAAGGCCTACCCAACTGCACCACCCGATCTCCTCAAGTTGTTGCTGAGGGATCAGTTCGTAGATGCCTTTGGACAGTCCACAAGTTAACATACAAGTGAAGCAAGCACACCCCTTTACGATGCAGGATGCAATGGCCAGAGCTCTCGAATTTGAATCCTACATTAAGTCCAGCACACAGGTATCGTGGTTGGTACAGTCATCTGGATTCAAGGCCAGAATAGGTCAGCTTTCAGAGAGGTTTGAGGGACTTTGCTGGCACTGTAACAAATCTGGGCACAAGAGAGTTCAATGCTGGAAACTTCAACATAGGGGAGACGATACAGCAGGAAAGGCTGGTATCCAGAAAGGTTGTTGGAACTGTGGAAAGCACAGACATTTGAGGAGCCAGTGTCAGAAGAATATTACCAA
>NW_013763137.1:0-875 GCF_000517525.1 Limulus polyphemus
GCGGCAAAGCTACACGAGGGCTATCTGCGCTAGCCGTCCCTAATTTAGCAGTGTAAGACTAGAGGGAAGGCAGCTAGTCATCACCACCCACCACCAACTCTTGGTCTACTCTTTTACCAACGAATAGTGAGATTGACCGTCACATTATAACGCCCCCACGGCCGAAAGGGCAAACATGTTTGGTGTGACGGGGATTCGAACCTGCGACCCTCAGACTGCGAGTCGAGTGCCCTAACCACCTGGGCATTCCGGACCCTAGCAAGAAATAATAAATAACAGAGGCGAATGTGACATTGTCACAATTTTGTGAAAGGAAATTCTTCCGCAAATAAATAAAGGACCACATCAGTGACGTAACTACATTTTGTCCAAATTGGTTCTACTTTCTTGGAGAGGTGGTACTACGTGTTAGAAATAACCAATCATACCTATAATTACAAAATTATTACCGTCCCCTGGACGGAAGTAATGTGAATTCGTGATTAATGAAAGTTTATCTTAGGACAAGAAAAGTCGCTTCCCTTATATGTAATTGTAAACAAACGACCATAAAAACTGCAAAACACAAAAACTTGAAGCTGCAACTTTGCATGCATCTCTTCATTGACCCAGCAAACCTTCGTGCCAAATTTGGTGAATATCCATCAACAGGGGGCGAAGTAGTGGCAAAGAAACGCAAAAACGCCCATAAAAACCACAAAATGCAAAAGTGAAAATTTTTATGTACCTCCGCATGGACCTAATGAACCGCCATACCAGTTTCGATGAAGTAGTTACATGGACATACAACAGACAGTACTATTATATTTATATAGATACATACAACAGACAGTACTATTATATTTATATAGATACATACAACTTGTTGTTGGTTT
>NW_013763138.1:0-877 GCF_000517525.1 Limulus polyphemus
AACCAGCAGGCTATGCCAGGCCATCATGGTGTGGACACAGACACAAGGTCAAACTGATACGAGAATCTGTGCGTAAACTAAAATTTAGAAAAATGCTTGAATATAACTTACTACAGATATATTCTTAACTAGTTATGGAAGGGTGAAATTAAAAGCTATCCTAACTGTCACTCTTATATCACACACACACACAGCACCAAAGTGCGGAATGCATATTTGCGGCAATGTTTCAAACCATGAACCATCGTATTCACAGTCCTGATATGCTAACTCAAGACCACCCCCAACCCATTTTTTTTATACTACTGTAGTCATACTAGAATTTCTGGAGTAGTTGCTTGTTTTATTGACAGTTTAACTTTTGAAACAACAACGCTAACGATCATAAGACAAGCTTGCTAATTTTTCTGTTTATTCACAAAAATATAAAGCTAGTTAAATTAGAATCTATGATTAGTCTACAGCAGTTATTACCAAACACTTGTAAAATTAAATAACCAACAAATGGCTGTTGTTAGAAGAAGGTCAAAGGCAGAAGGATCTTCAGTTCCAACACAGTCTTAGCTAACATAACTACAACTTTATGATCTCAATACGAGCATAAATTTTCAATTTTAATATATTCTCTTATCGATCACGTACTCATTGTTAACCTTGATATTGCACGTAATGATAATTTACAGGTCTAAAGAAGCAGAGGTTCCAAATTTCTGGACTGGAACCAAAATTAACCAGAATTGTACAAAATAAGTCATTAGTAAATCTCTCAAAAACGTTTTACATAAATAATGTAGAACAACAACAAAAAGTTCAGTATTAGTAATAACGAGTAAGTTATGAAACAAAATGACTTTAGTTTATATACAGAATTTGTAGT
>NW_013763139.1:0-876 GCF_000517525.1 Limulus polyphemus
TAGTGACGTAACACATACGAGACATATCAACCAACTAATTAAAATATGTTGATACACCGTCTCTACACAGATGATATAGTGACGTAACATATACGAGACATATCAGCCAACTAATTAAAAATATGAGTAGGCATCTTATTCTGTAAGATTCTCACACAAACAGGGGTATCACTTGTCACCGTCCATGAGGCTCGAGTCCTGAATCTATATTAGATACACTTTGATGTATTACTTAATTGTGTTTTAATTACTCTGAGTAGAAGCTGATTTTTGTCGACGCCCATGCATACAAGATAAAATAATAAGTCTTATTTGTTTATTTGTAATTAAGCACAAAGCTACACAATGGGCTGTCTGTGCTCTGCCCATCATGGGTATCGAAACCCGGTTTTTAGCGTTGTAAGAGGGCAGACATACCGCTGTGCCACTGGGGGGCAATATTAAGTCTATAAACTAATCATACGTGACACTGAAGAAAAATTAACATCGTGGAAGGCGTGTCTTTGCGACACAAAATCACATAAATAAACATCCGTATATTGGATTGTTTCGGAATCACCTGATAGGCAATAGTCTTTTTACTGAATAAAAATGATCACTTTAATTAAATATTTCCAATATTATATACTTTTATATTTAACAGTTCGTTATTTCAATGTGACATTACAATAATGTTTCACGTGTTTCTCGAAGCAGGTAATCCATTTTAAAACAAACACAGTTTCTAAGTTACAATAACGTTTCATGTGTTTCTCGAAGCAGGTAATCCATTTTAAAACAAACACAGTTTCTAAGTTACAATAATGTTTCACGTGTTTCTCGAAGCAGGTAATCCATTTTAAAACAAACACAATTTCTAAGTTACAATAATGTTTC
>NW_013763140.1:0-879 GCF_000517525.1 Limulus polyphemus
CACAATGCTATACAAGGGCAACGTACGCATAGCCACCCCTAATTTTAAACTTACAAACAAGAGGAAAGGCAACTAATCAACAGCACCCACCACTAATTCTTGTGTGATCGACAAACTTCGCTAAAATTAAGTATGAAAACGTGAAACTGCGTGAAAACAAACTGATTGAATTAAACCTACATTACCTTAGGACTAAGACGTAACTTGAAAACGTCTTGCTAATTAAACTGTTTATTACTGAATTCTTAAGTTCTTCTTCTGTTTATGAATACAGCCTAAATTTGTTAGGCCTAAATTACAGCCTAATTAAACTGTTTATTACTGAATTCTTAAGTGCGTCTTCTATTTATGATTACAGCCTAAATTTGTTCGTAAATGATACTTTTGGCTTTCTCCATTTATTTGCTAACCAGAGTTATTGCGTATCTTATTCAGGCTTGAGTTTAGAGAATAAAAATATACTTAAATTATTTTACCTATTATAGTTTTAAACTTGAGTTTATGTTTTTGGCGATAATTTAACTATGCGATTGTAAAAAAAAATCAGAAAGAATGTAATTTAATATATATATATATATATAATCCTAAGAACCTATGAGTGAAAGCCAAGAAGAATGTTATAATATTACATCTGATATATTCTGTGCCGACGAGGCCTTTCGCCTAATACCAAGGCTCATCAGCCGGCTAATATACTACAGACATACTAGTGGTCTAGTTTGTTTGTAATTCAGCACAAAGCTACACAATAGGCTATCTGTGCCTTGTAAGTCCGCAGATATACCGCTGTGTCACTAGGGGGCGTGGCGGTCTAGGCTCTATTTATATCATAAATAGTCACAACAACTGCTATGGTGTGAACGCGATCAAGCAAGTGAA
>NW_013763141.1:0-878 GCF_000517525.1 Limulus polyphemus
ATTAAAAATTATACTTTGTAACGACAAAAAGTGCAAGTGTTTATCTTTGATTAAGTTTGTTAAAAAAAATCTTCACTTCTTCATCGGGATTCGGTCTATGTTTCACACCAGGGAGAGTCAGGCTCAACGTTGCCTTCTTCCTCCCTCTCAGGAATTGTTATTTTGTTTGCACTGTTACTGAATCCAAGGTAATAACCCTTGTTACGTTGTCGTGTTACTCACAATGTTAGATTTTCTCCAGTGTCCGCAGTTTTAATTTCGTGCCATGTCCAGTTCACGGGGTAATATTAATTCGTATATTTTCACTAGCATCTCACACTATTACTTCGATGTTCACAAAACAGAAAAAAAAATGAAAGTCGTACTTTGAACATTCACATTCGCGCCCGTCCGTAAGCGTGTTTATACACGGAATTACGTAAACAATAGTTACGCATATTCATTGTGGGTGGAAGCACGACATAACTAATGATTTACAGGGGGTGGCTGTTTTACCAAGGGACCGTCTTACCTCACTGTTCGCTATATTAAGTTCAAGTTTAACCCAACATGACTGAAAGTTAATTCGCGGCAGCGTGTCCGCATCTTGAATCAGAGGAGTCATGGTTCGAGTCATGTTGCCGTAAAAGTGACAGTCAAATTCTGTTATGCAATTAGAGTAGCGTAATAACACACGCCTGTGATGGTTTTATTGTCTTGAAATTTTTACTTGTTCTACAGTAATTCCTCTACACTGATTCCGAAAATGATATCCATTTTTCTTCATCAAGTACACAATTTTCACAAAATGTCATAACGCAACACATAAAAGAAAGACTACGACACGTATTTTTGAGACTAAAAGACGTAGACTGGACAAAAAAAAACAACAACAAAAA
>NW_013763142.1:0-878 GCF_000517525.1 Limulus polyphemus
TTCCTCGGTGGACAATGCTCTTTCAGAACAGACAGTCTGCTATTCTTCCGTTTGACATTTGTATCCGGGCTCTACTGGCTGAATTGGGTTTGGCATTGGATGACATTGCTGTCCCCAATGATCAGCCTATTCCACCATGGCTTATTACCATCCCTTCCTGTGACTTGAGTCATCTGAGGAAGGCAGATACCCCCCGATTGGAAGTACTGTCTTCTTTTTGTTGAACATCTTTTGAGCTATTCTTCTCTTCCTATTTACACAGATGGTTCGAAATCGGGTGACTCTGTAGGTTCTGCCATGGTTTGCTGTGGCTCGGTAGTTGCTCACAGGATCCCCTCTACAGTTTCTGTGTTCACTGCCGAGTTGTATGCTATTTCTCATGCCCTGGGTCATGTAGAAGCTATGCAGTACAGTAATTGTACTATTTACATTCCCTTAGATCTCTACTGGCCCTGGAATCACTTAACGTTAGTTCTCACCCTGTTCTCGTCGATATTCAACAATTGGCCCAATTTTCTCTATCTTCTGCTTCCATCCAGTTTTTCTGGATACCTGGCCACGTCGGTATTCACGGGAACGAGCTCGCTGACACCGCAGCTAAGTCCGTCTGCTCTGGTGCCCTCACGGCCGTGCCTGTCCCGTACATGGACTACGGTCCTGTCTTCAAGGCATGGCTTCGTGCCGGTTGGCAGTTGACTTGGGGTGAACAACGTCATAACAAGCTTTTCCAGATCAAACCTTCTGTTGGTCTTTGGCCGTCTTGCTTCCGTAAGGATCGGAAGGAGGAAGTTGTCTTACCAAGGCTATGCATCGGCCACAGTTCTTTAACCCATCGTTTTCTTTTATCCGGTATTGACCCACCAATGTGTAGCCATTGT
>NW_013763143.1:0-1483 GCF_000517525.1 Limulus polyphemus
TATCTTCAATCTATCTGCCTATCTCTGCAATTCTATATTTTTCGCTTACTTTATTTGTCGAGCTTATATACTAAAAAGAGGCGCCTGGAACAAAGTAGAGTTGCCAGGAAAATTCATGATCATTGTAGAAACTCTAGCGCACATAATATGATAATTACAGTTGTTAAGCAATAAAGCAAGATTTCCTTGTTATAAAATACTTACTAAAAAGCCCCCCTCCCACCCAGTGGCACAGCGGTATGTCTGCGGACTTACAACGCTAAAAATTGGGTTTCGATATTCGTGGTGAGAAGAGTATAGATAGCCCACAATGTAACTTTGCGCTTAACTACAAACTTATTAAAAATAAATAAAAAATAAGTAGAGTCAGTAAAATAACTAACTGAATTACATGTTGTAGATTATTTGAAGTTTGCAAAAAATAAAAAATATATATCATATCTTTCACGGAAATGATATATTTGCAACAATAAAACGAAAAATTAGTAAAACAATTGATTAATGAATACAGAAAAAATAAAGTTTTCACAGCAGAAGAGTCAGCATGTGAAATAAACTGTTATTGAACTAAAGGTGATTAAGGAAGGTCTGCATTACCACAAGAAAAACTAGTAAAGATCTTTATGATTTTAATGTTGTATGAAAAGGATGGAAAGAAATCCCTGAACTATGTTGATGTTAATGCACATAGAGAAGATGATACAACTCCTCTTGCCAGCTATGTATTGGTGTTTATTGCTGTTTTTCTAAACTGCAACTGGAAAGTTCCTGTTATCTGTTTCTTTATTAATGGCTTGAGAGTACAAGAACAAGAAAACTTGGAATGAGTACGCCTACAGAAACTTTCAGATGTTGATATTACAGCTTTGGTACTTGTTTCTGATAGTACAAGTTGCTACTTCACCGTCTTGAAAAAACTAGGTACCAATAGGTCACCAGAAACTTAAAACTTTAGTAATGAAATAGCAACTTGTACCATCAGAAAGAGGTACCAAAGTTGTACGTTTCTGATGTCATATTGGTACCTACTTCTTTCAAGACGGTGAAGTAGCAACTTGTACCATCACAAAGAAGTACCAAAGTTGTAAGTTTCTCTGACATATTGGTACCTAGTTTTTTCAAGACGGTGAAGTAGCAACTTGTACTATGAGAAACAAGTATCAAAGTTGTAAGTTTCTGGACCTAGTTCTTTCAAGACGGTGAAATAGGAACTTGTAACATCAGAAACAGCCGTTTTGAAAGAAGTAGGTACCAAAATGTCACCATAAACTTATATTTTTGGTACTTGTTTCTGATTGTAAAAGTTGCTACTTCACCGTTTTGAAAGTACTAGGTACCAACATGTCATCAGAGACTTGCAACTGTATAACTTGTTTCTGATATTACAAGTTGCTATTTCACCGTCTTGAAAGAACTAGGTGCCAATATGTCACCAGAAACTTAGAACTTTGGTACTTGTTTGTGATGGTAGAAGTTGCTACTT
>NW_013763144.1:0-1401 GCF_000517525.1 Limulus polyphemus
CAACATTCGCAGTGGCACGAGAATTCATTAATAACCATACTTTTCTGTGTGGCAACAACTTATGTGTGGAATAAGCACAGTAGGGGTTCACTGCAGGAAAACGTTTAGTAATGGCCGTTTTCAATTGTGTTTAGGGTAAAAGTAAACAGCTTTGGTATACTGACCACCATTAGTTTTAGTTATTGTCGTATATAGTTATTTTCAGTTAAGTTTGATGTACTGGCCATCATTAGTTTGATCAACCGTTAGTTTTGATTGTTGTTGTGTATAGCTATTATCAGATAAGTTTAACATTGCAATATTGGTTTAGTTAGATTAGTTTTTACATTTATTTTCTTTCTCATATTAAGCCTCGTGTATTTACACAATGTATGAATTGTATAAAAGTTCTGTATTTCTAAACGTTTATCCGCTTTCCTTTCCTGCTTTTAGAGAAGATTGAATGGTATTTATTACTTGCTGCAGTAATCCTGTGGGTGTTTACTACAGAGGTTTCTTGGGTAATTCTAAGAACACGAGCGAATCAGAAGGGACTATGTTAAGACTAGTGGTAAACATTTTTTTAAAAAGCTACATATTACATTTGACTACTTGTTTTCTTATTATTATCTTAGCCTTCTTAATTATAATGATCAAGTCAGGTATTATATCATTTTTTCTTTTTAATTTTTTCCACTTTATGTCTTCATGGGTATTAGTTCTTGTTTGTACTATAAGAAAGTCGATGTATCTAACTCGACATGCCTGTTTACAAAACATCTGGCATTAATTGTTACATCTAACTCGACTTCTCTGTTAACAAAACATCTGGTACTAATTATTATACTTAAGCATACAGTGTTTTTCTTCGGTAAAGTGCATTGTTAAAGAAAGAGAGCCCAAACAAAATGACGTATCTTAGCTAGAGAGCCCATAAATATTAATCCCCATCTTAAAAACAATAGATAGTCATTGACGCTTTAGAAACTTTTATTCTTCCTTTAATTGATTATATTGTTATACTACTTACTATATGTAATATAATTTCGTTTATTTGATCTTAATTTGTAGCTAATTGTTAAACTTGTATTATAAAGACTGTTAGCTTAGAATCTGTATTTAAGACTAACCTAAATCTCTTAAACTAGCCAAACCCCGTCAAATATTATTGGGTTTACGGCCTAAAATATTGTTAACGGTGAGGATACCCAACTGAAACAAATGCGAATATACGGAAGAAAAGTATTGTTGCGTCAGCGAGTCACATGACTACTGTGACGCAACGTTTCTAGAACTATCATGTACTTTGGCGAATGCTCTAGTATTTACTGGATATAGGGTGGTCGGTTATATATAAGAGGGGGACAACGTGACGCGGGTAATGTAATGTGTGTGTAGGACAGTGAGTAATTGATCTGCAGT
>NW_013763145.1:0-2592 GCF_000517525.1 Limulus polyphemus
TCTTATAATAGTAACACATTTGTTTTGGAAGCTCATTTGTCCACTTGATATATAACAATAGAATAGTCAGTAATACTTAATGGACTTATTATTAGTCACCAGTTAATCAATCTTATAATAGTAACACATTTGAAGGAAAAAGATAACACCTGACAGTGGGCTGTCAACATCAATGATACCACAAGAACAATACAACGGTGTTAGTGATATTATTTCCCATCAGATGTCTATCTAATGTTCATAAAGTTTCATAAACTTACAATAAATTCTTCTGGTTGTGACTAGATACAGAAACTACTATAACCCATCACACACACATCAGCCAAATGAAATTCAGCAAAATATCAACTACGGCTATAACACTACCCAAACTTTTATTCACAAGTACAAACTATTAAATCTTAATAAAAATATTTAAATGTTTTTACCTCAGTTTTTTTTAGTAATTTATCCTCTTCTTTTTTCACTTTGAAATCAAAAATGGGAAATGAAGAACCTTCCTCTAAGGAAGTAGCTTCTCTTGCCACTAGGAGTGTAAATTATATAATATTTCTGTAATAACAAATATAAATACAACTTGTGCATCACCACAATATACATATAATACGTTCAGGCTAAGAAATGAATAACATCTCTACCCTAGTTCCCCTTAATCACAGAGAAAATCTATATTTAATTACAACAGAGCACGTCGTGGACTGAATACGAATAATGTTGACTTATTCTTTGTTTGGGTGCAGTTTCTTGAAGCTAAGATGATCATGATTACTTTAATAATGCTGTCCATAAGGTCATATAAGCTACAACTTCTAAAAATACAATATAACAAATTATAACATTAATTTCTGCCACAAGTTGACTTTAATTCCAAGATGAATGTTTTCCAAAACTTAAGATCTACATTAAAACTTTCATTAATCCACTAGAGAATCAAAATACTTTAAACAACAATTAACTTACTGGAATTTATCTATTGTTATATATGAAGTGGACAAATGAGCTTCCAAAACTTGCCTCTTACTTAATGTTATTTCCGTATGTGTATCCACAAAGGTTTAAATTGGGTCCAAGTATGTCTCTTCAACAGGTAAAATGTACAAGCTTATGCATGTTTTATAGTAGAGCTGAAACAAACATTTTAATGTTATGTTTTTGTGGATTTGTTTTATAAATAGCCAGAAAGTCACTGATTCTCAAATGTCAAGCACAAGTAAATTTCACCAATTACAAGCTATGAATACAAACTATCAAAACATATGTTCACGTCTATTTCTTCATCATCATAATATTAAATGGAATATTAATCAACAAAGCTGATTCAACTTCAGTACTCGCTACCGTAAATAATGTCTACAATTCTGAACATTGTGGTCATGATGCTTTGTACAGTGACTAAAATTTGAAAGTTTTCATGGAGTTCATTTGTACAGATATGAATGTAGTGAATCGTGCAGCTTCCTGTTCGTCTGAGGTTAAATACATTTTACAGAAGGGTTGTTTAAGATGATACTGACATGTAACTTATAGAGATGAAAAAATTGATTCAAGAACTTGTACACTTATCTCTTCGTTTAAGACAGGCGTGTGCAACGTACAGCCCACAGGCCCCCGACCTGGTTCGTCAAATATGAGTGAATATGGCCTGCGAGCCATCCACAAATTTATCATTAATCAAGGAGAAAAATAAATCTACAAGTGCAATACTCCTCATAATATTTAGGAACTGAATTTATAACAGTTCATAACTCTTGAGGTAATTTTCATTTGAATTATTTCATTAGTCACATGTGGAAACATCCAGAATGCTGATGGGTATATTAAAAATAACCAAGCTCTGGAGAAAGTTGAACATGCCTGGTCTAAGATTACAGACATAGTATAGACTAGTTACTGTTTGCTATCAATTTCATGAATTTGTCCTTTTTGTTTTAGAACCCATTTGTCAGAGTAAAAACTGAAGAACATGACGTTACACCACAGGATGGAATTGTTTCCAAGGTCACTGTGAGCGGTGAAGTTGAAGATGGTTTAGAACATGACGTTACACCACAGGATGGAATTGTTTCCAAGGTCACTGTGAGCGGTGAAGTTCAAGATGGTTTAGAACATGACGTTACACCACAGGATGGAATTGTTTCCAAGGTCACTGTGAGTGGTGAAGTTGAAGATGGTTTAGAACATGATGTTACACCACAGGGTGGAATTGTTTCCAAGGTCACTGTGAGTGGTGAAGTTGAAGATGGTTTAGAACATGGTGTTTTGGCATTGAAAAATAAGAAGAAACCAAAAAAAAGACTGCAACAAATTATTTCTGAGTTAGATGTTTTATCAGGTGAGTAAAGATTTCAAGAAATTATATTCCTTAGTTACGTGATGTTATATAAAAAAAATAGTGTTTTTTACTTAAGATAAGTATTGTCAATCCTGGACAGTTGTTTTTCAACAATAAGCTACCTAGTATAAAAATGATTGTAGCATAGTTATATTTGTTTGGTATTACACCTGCTAGGATTCTTTGGTAGAGGTCCCTGTCATGTTAAAATACTCTAAAACTGAATGGTTGATTTACTGTGGTCAAACAGTATTGGAGAA
>NW_013763146.1:0-878 GCF_000517525.1 Limulus polyphemus
TTGGCGATGGGTTTTATTAACAAGCTTCCTTCCCCGTAGTCTATTAATTGAAAAGTACAAAAGACTTTGTAGCTTGGGGTAAAGTAAAAAATATTAGCATTCTTAGCAAAAAAAAAAAAAAATGGAGAGAAGACCAGAATTACCTGGTGGCGTAAAATCGATACTAATGTTTCTATGGAAACGGTTGCGAGAACTTTATAATTTGAATTTTGCGAGGCACGAAAAACAAAACAAAAAAAAACATTACAACCTGTACTGCCTCAAGAAGACAATGTTAAGTATCGTACGTCGGACAAAGAATAAGAAACACGTTTAAAATATTTTAACTTTATATAACTAACTAATACATACATATCACGAAAAAAAGGCACTCGTAAACCGAGTAGTTTCGGGTTTATTCAGTTGTGATGTAAGAATTATAATCCTCGTGGTCTACATGTGTGAAACCTAGGGCCCTGCAAGTCACAATTTTTTTAAAAATCAAATCAGCCGTGTATATATATATAGATAATAAGGTATATAGGCTGAATTAAATTTTAACTCAAATAGAAAATGGTTTCTTTATTTATGTAGAGTGCTTTTATGCACAATTAGTACTGAGTATAAAAGTAGATCTTTCTAAAAACAAAAGATACAATGTACTTAAACATCTAGAAGAAGAACGGAACAAAAGTGTTCATACAAGAAAGTAGGTTCCATTATCATTTCAATTTGTTTGGACTTAAAGAAAGTCGACAATTTGAGTTTCGTAAGATGTTTTACACTGAAGTCTATTTCAGCACGTGACATTTGGTTAAAGGATTCAGGGTACCAAATTACAACCTACTCAACAAAAATATTTACCTAACCTTAGTAGGGGCTTGTTGATGTTGTTTTAC
>NW_013763147.1:0-879 GCF_000517525.1 Limulus polyphemus
TGTCCACCATAAAGAATTTAGCCCATATTTTTCTTGGTAAGAATATATATTCAACTCTGGTCCACTGTGTCGTAAATCATTAAAGCTCACAAATAAATATTTCCACTTCAAATCTGCCCACTAGAAGGAGGATAATTGGTCAGCATCACCCGCTGTCTACACAAACTACTTTCAATCAACATGTAGCCGAACACACTGAATTTAAGTCACTAATTTTTTCAGATCTGTAAAAAATATGTAATTAAGAATACGCTCAAATCTACACCCTCGTCTTCAAATTGTGAAGTGATTTTTGTTACTCTCACTCTTAACATCATTATTTCTTGGTTGACCTAAAAGAATTAAAATCCACTATGTTACAGAATATTCTTCTTAACCCTGAAGAACTCTATAAAAAAGTTTTACTTCGTGTTTCAGTTTCAAACCTTGCTGGTTGTGAAACTTACTAACGCTGTTGATGCACAACTTTTTCAATTCGTACAAGAATATCAGACTCTATTAACCTATATTACAACATGAATGTCTCTAGGAATTAGCCTCTTTACAACAGTACGTCTGTAAAAAAATCTTATCTGAAATACGACAGCCATGAAATGTTTCTTATATGAGGTTCTTATCAAATGACTGCAATATTTATATCACTATAGAAGTGACTTGAAGAACCTAGGAAATGTATTTCAACAAAACTAGATAAAGTAAGAGATAAATTAGTCGTACATTTTCATGACACTTGGTTCAAAGTTCAATATATCAGAGGAAATGAGGTAAAGATAAAAGAGAAACATACTTTACCAAGTCGTACGTAGATGTAGATGATGGTGAAATATAGTGTCATAAGTGAAATGTACACGGTTGCTGTGTCTGAAGATGTCAAACAAG
>NW_013763148.1:0-877 GCF_000517525.1 Limulus polyphemus
CGAGGTATGATTGGTAGCCAATTTAAATGTAAGACCTTACACAAGAATGTAAAACGAGGTATGACTGGTAGTCAACTTAAATGTAAGACCTTACACAAGAATGTAAAACGAGGTATGACTGGTAGTCAACTTAAATGTAAGACCTTACACAAGAATGTAAAACGAGGTATGATTGGTAGCCAATTTAAATGTAAGACCTTACACAAGAATGTAAAACGAGGTATGACTGGTAGTCAACTTAAATGTAAGACCTTACACAAGAATGTAAAACGAGGTATGATTGGTAGCCAACTTAAATGTAAGACCTTACACAAGAATGTAAAACGAGGTATGATTGGTAGCCAACTTAAATGTAAGACCTTACACAAGAATGTAAAACGAGGTATGATTGGTAGCCAACTTAAATGTAAGACCTTACACAAGAATGTAAAACGACGTATGATTGGTAGCCAACTTAAATGTAAGATGAGATATAACTGTCATTCCAGATTTGTCAGAGCAGACGATCCAGAAGGATGTAAGAAGTGAGATAACTAATATTTCAGAAAATTATGGATTTGACATTATCTGACACTCCACAAAGGTATAAGATATGTCATGACTGGCATTCAAAATTAATGTTCTAGAATGTGGCACGATGGACGTTCCAAAAGAATGTAAAATGACACGTGATTGGTAGTGAACTTGGATGTAAGATGTGATGTATGTGGTTGATTGAAAAGCAGACTCAACTTCAAGTCCTTGCGAAGTACAGCTTTTTTACGCCAGGTTGCATAAAGTTACACGCAAAAAATTTGAGGAAATGAATCTGAGGGTTATAAGATTTTTAACCGCGGCATAGCGGCTCAGAGAATAAATGGCTCTGAGTTGTTTTTTT
>NW_013763149.1:0-879 GCF_000517525.1 Limulus polyphemus
ACTGGTAGCTGCTCTAGAGCTCAGGTATGGAACTCAAAATCAGTCTGAAATTTACAGAGCTAAGTTTAGGATGAGAGTCCGTGCTAAAGGGGAGAGCCTACAAGAGCTGGAACAGGATTTGGAAAGTATGGCACACGAGGCCTAACCAACTGCACCACCCAATGTCCTCAAGCTGTTGCTGAGGGATCAGTTTGTAGATGCCTTGGACGGTCCACAACTGAAGATACAAGTGAAGCAAGCACACCCCTCTACTATGCAGGATGCAATGGCCAGAGGTCTTGAATGTGAATCCTACGTTAAGTCCAGCACAGAGGTACCAAGGTCGGTACAGTCATCAGTTTTCAAGACCAGAAAAGGGCAGCTTTCAGAGAGGTTTGAGAGATTTTGCTGGCATTGTAACAAACCTGGGCACAAGAAAGCTCAATGCTGGAAACTTCAACACAGGGAAGATGCCACGCCCGGAAAGTCTGCTACCCAGAAAGGTTGTTGGAACTGTGGAGAGCAAGGTCATATGAGGAGCTAGGGTAAGAAGAATACTACCAATAAGTCAGCGTCGGGGAAACCAGTAGTGGTTGGTATTGAGGGATGCCCACCCACCCCCATCGTGAAAGTCCCAACAGCTAGGTGTAAAATGCCAAGTACACATAATTTCTATGTGACAGGAAAGCTGAATGGCTAGAAGTGCAACTTTGTCATAGATTCTGCATCTCAGCAAACCCTTGTGAGTATCGAGGTGCTAGATCACAAAGGAAGCCTTACAGATGCTCTTTGTTGTGACAGGACATTATGCAAGGTTGTGGGGACCAGTGTGGGTAACTATTGAGCTAATGGGCATAAAGGACAAACACAAAGTATACTTGGCTGACATTGAAGACCCAT
>NW_013763150.1:0-2309 GCF_000517525.1 Limulus polyphemus
AAGATGTGGTTTAGGGAACCCTAAACCACATCTTACTCTTCGTGAACGTGACCATTGAATTAACAGCACATATAACAAACTCTTCGTGAACGTGACCATTGAATTAACAGCACATATAACCGGAGATAATATTGTGATTTTACAAAATATATACCAACCAAAAAAAGGTTTTATCTCTTACAGTTAAGTGCTAATTTTTTTACAGAAGACTCTCTTTTAACGAAGGTTCGTATTTTATTTATTGCTGGTATTTTCAACCGGATCTAAATCTTATGCAACACGTGGTCTAAACGGCCAAGCGTTGTTCGGTGACGTGTCTCAGCTCCAACATTGAACCTTCCCACACACAGCCCGGCACGCTAACTACTTTAGGCCTCCCAAATCAAGCTGTGTAATCAGCTTATTTCTCAATCCCCTTTCTTAAACAAGACTTCTTATCTTACGAGCTGATGCTGCAGAGCGAAATTTTGCGCGTTAATAACGGTTGTCACGGTAACCATTCCTATAATTTCTATAGCACAACCGACGACATGATAACAAGTAGCGTGTAGACAGGTTTTTTCTAATAAACCGCTGTAATTGTTCTTGTCTTTAAAGGTTATTAAACTCGGATAGTGGATTGTTCCAAATATGATCTGGAATGTTTATCATTTTGGAATCGATTTATTGATGGCGAATATTATATTTCGGAATACTTTAGTCATTATCCTGAAAAACGATAATGTCTATAGAGGTAGAATGTGCCAAACGACAAAAGTCGGGTACAGGTCACAGGTGTAGTTGGAACTCTTAATTACGTAACATTCGATCACGTGATCAGCTAGAAAAGTTCAAAGATAAATAAATAAACACACTGTATTTTATACAACACACATCACTGGGGCGTACCATGGGCTGTTGCTTACATACATAATAGGATACTCGGGGCGTACCATGGGCTGTTGCTTACATATATAGTAGAATACTCGGGACGTATCATGGACTATTGCTTACATACATAGTAAAATACTCGGGGCGTACCATGGGCTGTTGCTGACATACATAGTAGAATACTCGGGGCGTACCATGGGCTGTTGCTTACATACATAGTAGAATACTCGGGGCGTACCATACATAGTACATACGCTTATACATATGCTTACATACATAGTAGAATACGTTGATCAAGACGTAACACATACTAGAGGTCTATAAAAACTAAAGGTGTGGCGATACGATTTATGTATCTTCACGATCTTCTGTAGAGAAAAAAATCCGAATTTCTAATAAAGTATTTTTGTTTACAAATTAATGATTCAGTAAAGGAAGATGAGTATTGAGTACTACATGTTGTCTTCTTTTATCAAAAACATTACGTGCAAAGTAACATAACAAATTAACAATAACAAACTAGATAGACAGATATTAACTTTTTTATCTTACTTCTCTTGCCAGCTGTTAGTTAGTTCATCAAATCTGAGAATTTGTAAAAACACTGTAAAGTGTGAAGTATTTAAATAAGACAATGTTTGTAATATAGATAATAAATTATAGACAAGACATTCAAACTTTATAACAAACCGTTGGTAAAACGATAAGTATCTAGATACAGAATTATCCACTACTATGATGAGATACGCACCCCTAGTAACTAGGTATAAAAGTCTTCTGTATCTAGATACTTATCGTATCCACTACTATGATGAGGTACGCACCCCTAGTAACTAGGTATAAAAGTCTTCTGTATCTAGATACTTACCGTATCCACTACTATGATGAGATACGCACCCCTAGTAAAAACGTTTTTATATACACCTTGGAGAGCCGATTAAATGTTGAAGTAACTATGGTTACCTTGAAAGGTAACTATGGTTACCTACTAGTTCCAAGGTCTTCCCTGATGGAGACGGGCCAGTTGTCTACAGCTACGCAATTCCACCATAAGGCTTATCTCTCGACTCTCTCTGAATTCTCATGTCATCCTCCGCCCCAGTGTTTGCGTTTTTCGCGTCATTTTGCCGATCTGTATGCCACAATCCGTATTTTTTTCTTACCGTATACCACTATCCTTGATTTTCATGTTAACACGTATGAAAATCAATAAATATTTGATAAGACAAATTGTAGAGTGATCACAGTGAAGATGATAGTTTATATGTAACTGATGACGAGGTCAGGAACCGGACAAAAACACGTAGGTCAGGTACCGGACAAAAACACGCAGCCCAGGTATCGGACAAAAACACGTAGGTCAGGTACCGGACAAAAACACGCAGCTCAGCTACCGGACAAAAACACGTAGTTTAGGACCGGACAGAAACACGCACCTC
>NW_013763151.1:0-879 GCF_000517525.1 Limulus polyphemus
TTCTAACATGGCTAGAGCCAATTCTTTCTTTTGAACCAAGTATTCAAGTAAGGTAGGGTCTGTCTTTAGTCTGCTCGAAATTTCATATTTTTTAAGAGTAAAATACATCTTAGTTACTAAGCTTGATAAATTATAGTTTAATTTTATGGTATTCATGTAGTAATTTATGATTTCTTAGTTATTAAAATGTATATATAAAACTTCAAAAAAAATATTTTGTTTCATATCCTCCACCTGCAAAATTGTTAAAGGCTTAGCAACCTACGTCAAGCAGTAACCGAATACAAAGGTCGTAAGTACAAGAGATAATTGTTTGCTTTACTTCTTTATTTACTGTTCTATGTTTTAGGTAAAATATGTTTAAGAACTTATTTCAAAATAGCAATAATCTATATACACATATAATGTATAATAATTAAAATGTGACTGTATTTTACAAAATACTAGTCGATTAAAACACAGCCAAGACAAGTTACCTTGTATAGAACAAAGGTTAGTTTTATGTTATTTAATACAGTAACATGAGTGGACGCGAGCAGCGTAATTGTAACTTCTGTTAGCCAGGCACGGTTGAAAGGTCAATATAATAAAAATAATAAATATATATAAATGTATAATGTTATGAGATTTAAGCTATTTCGTCTAAATATTTATGTTTTGTTCGATGACGAGGAACCCACTTTGAGACTAATAATGCTTGGAGATGGCTTGAATGGGTAATGAAGAAAAACTTTAGTATAAGTTTAACATAACAGCAAATGTACAACGTTTTTTCGACGAGGTTTTGTCATCATCAGGTACAAATAATTTACCCTGATATAGATATATATATACAGTATTGAACAAAGAGGTCAGATGACCGAATACTGTTGCAAAACT
>NW_013763152.1:0-881 GCF_000517525.1 Limulus polyphemus
AGTATGGTGGTTATAAATTCGATAACTAGAGTTACACCTAGGTGTTCGTGGAATTGGTGTACCAAATAACGGTAATGATGAGTATGGTGGTTATAAATTCGGAAACTATAGTTACACCTAGGTGTTAATGGAGAAGTTGTGCCAAGTAAAGCTAAAGACGAGTATGGTGGTTATAAATTCGGTAACTAGAGTTACACCTAGGTATTCATGGAGTTGTTGTACCAAATAACGCTACAGATGAGTATGGTGGTTACAAATTCGGAAAATAGAGTTACACCTAGGTGTTGATGGAGTAGTTGTAACAAGTAAGGCTAAAGATGAGTATGGTGGTTATAAATTCGGTAACTGAAGTTACACCTAGGTGTTCATGAAGTAGTTGTACCAAGTAAGGCTAAATATGAATATGGTGGTTGTAAATTCGGTAACTAGAGTTACACGTAGGTGTTGATGGAGTAGTTGTAACAAGTAAGGCTAAAAATGAGTATGGTGGTTATAAATTCGGTAACTAGAGTTACACCTTAGTGTTCATGGAGTAGTTGTAGCAAGTAAGTCAAAAGATGAGTATGGTGGTTATAAATTCTGTAACTAGAGTTAAACGTAAGTGTTCATGGAGTAGTTGTACCAAGTAAGGCTAAAGATGAAATAGGTAATTACAAATTAGGTAACTAGTGTGACATCTAAGTGTTCATGGAGTAGTTGTACCAAGTAAGAAAAAAGATGAGTATGGTGGTTATAAATTCGGTAACTAGAGTTACACCTAAGTGTTCGTGGAGTTGTTGTACCAAATAACGCTAAATATGAGTATGGGGTTACACATTCAATAACTAGAGTTATTCCTACGTGTTTAAAGAGTAGTTGTAACAAGTAAGGCTAAAGATGAG
>NW_013763153.1:0-878 GCF_000517525.1 Limulus polyphemus
TACTGGATCACCCCTATTACTGACATTCATATCTGGGATGTGACTTCTAACACAACTGAAGATGTCTGCATTAGGGTTTAGCTGCGGGGTCTGGAAGGGGCTTGCCATTGTCTGGGGCTGATTAGGTCGATGGTTAATGTATCCGCCTTGTGTAAAAGACAATAAATCATCCTTTAATGTATCTAATTTGCTTTTAAATTTACTAATGTTTTCCATTTGTACTTCTTGCCACTGTTGTTGACTTTCCTGCAGTTGCTGCTGACTTTCTTGCAACTGTTGGAGACTTTCTTCCTGTTTCCTATCTTGTTCCAGTTGCCACTGCTGTAATCTCTCTTCTTGTTTCTTTTCTTTTTCCTCCAACAACTGCTGTAATCTCTCTTCTTGTTTCTTTTCCCGTTCTTCTAGTTTCTTTTCTTTTTCCTCCAACAACTGCTGTAATCTCTCTTCTTGTTTATTTTCTCATTCTTCTTGTTTCTTTTCTCATTCTTCTTGTTTCTTTTGCTGTTCTTGTATTACTGCCAACAAATCTACTAAGCTGTAGGAACCCACTTTGAGACTAATAATGGCTGGAGATGGCTTGAATGGGTAATGAAGAAAAACTTTAATATAAGTTTAACATAACAGCAAATGTACAATGTTTCGACAAGGTTTTGTCATCATCAGGTTTTTCTTCATTACCCATTCAAGCTGTCTCCAGCTATTACTACTAAGCTGTAGTTTGATTTGCCGCTTCTCGTTTCCATTTTTTTTTTATCTTTTCAGTCCCACTGTCTGACACCAATTTGTTATGTCTCTGATCGTTAGTTAATTTTCCGTAAAAACTCCTTCCGAAGAAACTTTAGCGATACAACTCCTTTCTTAGATAAAACTGGTTTATT
>NW_013763154.1:0-878 GCF_000517525.1 Limulus polyphemus
GGTTAGACAAAATACCTTAAGTCTCATAACATTATACATTTACATAAATTCATTATTTTGTTATTATATTGACCTTTCAGCTGTGCCTGGCTAACAATACCAAAATTACAATAATGCGGCACACGTGCCCTCATGTTACCGTATCCAATAATATAAAACTGACCTTTAGTCTTTACAAAGTGACCTGTCTTGTCTGTGTTTTAGTGGACTAGTATTTTGTAAAATACAGTCACATTTCCATTATTATACATTATTACTATTTACAAATAATTTCTTAAACTTATTTTCCTTAAAACATAGAACAGTAAATAAATAAGTAAAGCAAACAATTATCCCTTCTAGTTACAACCTTTGTACTCGATTGCTGCTTGTTGTAGCTAGCTAAGCCTTTAAACATTTTGCATGTGGAGGATATGAAACGAAATCATTTGTTTTTGGTTTTTTATATATATATCCACACATTTGAAATAACCAAAAAATCATGAATTGTAATATCGATACCATAAAATTCCACTATAATTTATCAAGCTTAGTAACCAAGCTGTATTTGAGTGAAAAAAATATGAAATTTTAAGCAGACTAAAGACTCAACTTCCCAGCTTGAAGTTTTGTATCGAGGGAACGAGATAAAGTCGTAATACTTGAAAATGGCTGAGAAAGCCACTAGGGGGACATTTTGAGCTGTGGAATGGTTATTCACATTTCATAGACAGAATTAAGTATGTATAATGAAGCATTTCCAAAAATTGAAAGAGGTGAGTGGGACCACTGTGTTTGATTCATGTACTTTAATGTCACACTGTCACTACCAGTAACTTCCTGATATTTAAACAACATGTACTTTAATGTCACACTGTCATTACCAATAACTTCCTGAT
>NW_013763155.1:0-879 GCF_000517525.1 Limulus polyphemus
CTGCTGATTCGATGAAGTTATCTGATGATAAGAGATCTACTGAAGTCAGCTTTGTACCAGGAGACAAGGTGTGGTTGTATAATCCCAGGAAGACCAAAGGGAAGTCTCCTAAGATGTCTTCTCCATGGGAAGGTCCATATGACATAGTGGATCGTATCTCAGACGTGACTTTCCGGTTAAATTGTGGTCAGCGAGGTAAGCCAAAGGTGGTGCATGCGAAGAGGCTTTGGCATTATCACGGTCCAGGACATTTCAGTTGAGACGAAGTGAACAACAGAACAAATGATACTGCTGAAGACGTGTCACCTGAAAAATCCACCGTCGAAGAAGAAACTCTACTCAGTTTGAGAAGGGAAACAGTGAAGCCCTTCATGAAGTTACTACCACTGATGTGACTGTTACCGATGATAGGACATTTCCAGGTAAAGCAGATGAACCCCACATGAAGCAGAAGCCAACGAGATGGAGGCCAGTAGGGAAGAAGATACGTCCCGTAAAATTAAGAGACTTTGTTGAATTGTAATTTTGTGTTTGTAATTCTGTACATTTATTTAAGTTATTGTTAATTGTTTATTGGTTTAATGTAAATGGCTATTGTCCGGGATGAATAATACTAAGGAAGGGGCAGTGTTACGACAGTGGAAGTCACGTGACGCTAGTAACATGTCATGAACTTCTAGAAGGATCCTGAATGCTCGGTCGTATACTAGATTGTGGTAGTCTTGTGTATATGAGACCGTCAAGACGTGACGGCAACAATGTGTAATTGAACTGCGGACAGAGAGACATGTTGTTGAGTCGAGCACATGAGATGTTCGTTGTGAATTATAGCGTTTGTTATAGCGCGACTGTGGAAATTAAGTGTATTGCAAAGTTGTA
>NW_013763156.1:0-877 GCF_000517525.1 Limulus polyphemus
TGTAATATCACAGAACTTTGGACTAGTAAAAGTAGATAAAATGTTTCGTGACTGTTATATAATTAAGTAAATGTAATATCACAGAACTTTGGACTAGTAAAAGTAGATAAAATGTTTCGTGACTGTTAGATAATTAAGTAAATGTAATATCACATAACTTTGGACTAATAAAAGTAGATAAAATGTTTCGTGACTCTTAGATAATTAAGTTAATGTAATATCACATAACTTTGGACTAATAAAAGTAGATAAAATATTGTGAAAAATACTTAGCTACTGAAGTGACAACTTTTAAAATTATATTCATTTGCTATTTATGACTTAAAGAAAGGAACAACAACATTGAGAAGGCATCATTATCAAAAAGTTTCGTTTAATTCAGAAAATATTCATCAAAAAATAATCGATTGAAACTGTAACTTCCATGAAACCGTATCTTTATTAGCTTTATTATAAGAAGTTTTAAACTTCATGAAACCGTATCTTTATTAGCTTTAGTATAAGAAGTTTTAAACTTCATGAAACCGTATCTTTATTAGCTTTATTATAAGAAGTTTTAAACTTCATGAAACCGTATCTTTATTAGCTTTAGTATAAGAAGTTTTAAACTTCATGAAACCGTATCTTTATTAGCTTTAGTATAAGAAGTTTTAAACTTCATGAAACCGTATCTTTATTAGCTTTATATAAGAAGTTTTAAACTTCATGAAACCGTATCTTTATTAGCTTTAGTATAAGAAGTTTTAAACTTCATGAAACCGTATCTTTATTAGCTTTAGTATAAGAAGTTTTAAACTTCATGATACCATATCTTTATTAGCTTTAGTATAAGAAGTTGTAAACTTCATGAAACCGTATCTTTATTAGCTTTAGTAAC
>NW_013763157.1:0-879 GCF_000517525.1 Limulus polyphemus
TTACATTAAACCAATAAACAGTTAACAATAACTTAATTAAATGTACAGAATTTACAAACACAAAATCTAACAAACTCTCTTAATTTTACGGGACGTATCTTCTTCCATACTGGTCTCCGTCTCGTTGGCTTCTGCTTCATGTGGGGTTCATCTACTTCATCAGGAAACGTCCTACCATTGGCAACAGTCACATCAGTGGTAGTAACTTCATCAAGGGCTTCACTGTTTCCCTTCTCAAAACCGAGTACAGTATCTTCTTCGACAGTGGATTTTTCAGGTGACACGTCTTCAGCAGCGTCATTTGTTCTGTTGTTCACTTCGTCCCAACTGATATGTCCTGGACCGTGATAACGTCAAAGCCTGTTGGCATGCACCACCTTTGGTTTACTTCGCCAACCACATTTTATCCGGAAAATCATGTCTGAGAGACGATCCACTATGTCATATAGGCCTTTTCATGGAGAAGACAAATTAGGAGATTTAACTTTGGTCTTCCTGGGATTATACAACCATACCTTGTCTCCTGGTACAAAGCTGACTTCAGTAGGTCTCTTATCATAAGATAACTTCATCGAATCAGCAGACGTTTTCAAGTTTGAACGCACTTGATGGTGAATATCATCCATCCTTTCCGATAACACTTTCACAAACTCTGACACATTTTCAAGCAACTCTTCATAAGGTGGGCGTCCTGTTAACAGATCCACTGGTAACCAAAGTTCCCGACCAAACATTAACTTCGCTGGAGTGTATCCAGTGGCTTCATGCTCTACTGTCCTATAGGCCATCCCAGTCATCTTGGCAACTATTACAAAACTTTGCCAATTCCTGTCCCAGTGTCCAATTGTACTTTTCTACCATCCCATCGGATTGTGGGTG
>NW_013763158.1:0-879 GCF_000517525.1 Limulus polyphemus
AACTTGGCCTTTGTTGTTCACAAACGTAATTTTATCAAAATCATTTACAAACTTCCTCGTAGTAGATAATCCAATCCTAATATGCATTCGTCTTCAAAGTCAGCCAAGTATACTTCCTGTTTGTCCTTTATGCCCATGAGCTCAATAGTTACCCACACTGGTCCCAACAATCTTGTAGAATGTCCTGTCACATCACAAAGATTCTGTATGGCTTCTGGTACTCCTTCGTGATTTAACACCTTGATGCTCACAAGGGTTTGCTGAGACGCAGAGTCTATGACAAAGTTGCACCTTTGGCCATCCATCTTTCCTGTCACATAGACACTGTGTGTGCTTGGCATTTTACACCTAGCTGTTGGGACTTTCAAGATGGGGGTTGGTGGGCGTCGCTCTGCACCAACCACTACTAGTCTCCTTGAGGCCGACTTGTTGGTAATATTCCTCCTACACTGGCTCCTCAAATGTCCGTGCTTTCCACTGTTCCAACAACCTTTCTGGATACCAGCCTTTACTGCTGTATCGTCTCCTTTGTGTTGAAGTTGCCAGCATTGAGCTCTCTTGTGCCCAGGTTTGTTACAGTGCCAGCAAAGTCCCTCAAACCTCTCTGAAAGTTGACCTTTTTTGGCTTTGAATCCAGATGACTGTACCAACCTCGGTACCTCTGTGCTGGACTTAATGTAGGATTCGAATTCGAGAGCTCTGGCCATTGCATGGTAGAGGGGTGTGCTGGCTTCACTTGTATCTTAAGTTGTGAACTGTCCAAGGCATCTACGAACTGATCTCTCAGCAACAACTTGAGGAGATCGGGTGGTGCAGTTGGGTAGGCCTTGTGTGCCATGCTTTCCAAGTCTTGTGCCAGCTCTTGCAGGCTCTCCCCTT
>NW_013763159.1:0-879 GCF_000517525.1 Limulus polyphemus
CTAAAAGTTTGTATCGAGAAAGAATAAATTGGTTTAATCAATAAAGGACTTGTATCGCTGAAGTTCCTCGGAAAGAATTTCTATCGGAAATTAACAAACAAGCAGATACATAACACTATGTTAGCCTCTGAAAAAGCAAGCAACAGTTTAATATAAGTTTAATGTGAGGCGGGAGTGGAGCTTTGTTCTAACTTTTTGACAGTTAATAATTATGTTTCGGAAAACAAAATAAAATTTTTTAGAAGAACCAAAATTTCTGCATGAAAACTTAATTTAGAGTAAGAAAACTAAAACACTAAGAATTGTGTAAATAAGAGCTATAAGAAGGCTATGTTTATAATGATATGAGACATTCAAGTACTAAACTATTGGGTCCGGCATGGCCAGGTGGATAAGGCGCTCGACTTGCAATCTGAGGGTTGCGGGTTCGAATCCTCGTCCCACCAAACATGCTCGCCCTTTCAGCCGTGGGGGCGTTATAATGTGACGGTCAATCCCACTATTCGTTGGTAAAAGAGTAGCCCAAGAGTTGACGGTGGGTGGTGATGACTAGCTGCCTTCCCTCTAGTCTTACACTGCTAAATTAGGGACGGCTAGCGCAGCTAGCCCTCGTGTAGCTTTGCGCGAAATTCAAAAAACAAATCAAACAAACTAAACTATCCAAGAAACAATTCTACACGTTAATCACAACCAGTTTATCGTATTATCACTGGAAGGAACTTGTGGTTTACTTCTTGTTCAATAAAATGTTTAATCTCATGTTATTAACACAAACAGATATGAACTAAAACCTACCTTGGCAATAATACTACCGTTTGATAGATGTATCTATGGAAACTGAACACATAATATACATCATTACAACAACCTAAGTGAAAA
>NW_013763160.1:0-879 GCF_000517525.1 Limulus polyphemus
GTGCGAAAAGCACTGGTGCAGAGCTGAAGCCCCAGATGGTGAATGGGGTGCAGCATCTTCAGGGCTGAGGTCCTGGCAGAACCATAGACCTATAGTCCAGTTTGGATCGATTCAGGGCACGATAGATCCTGAGCATAGAGGATCGATCTGCTCCCCAAGAGCTGGAAGAAAAGACACAGAGGATGTTCAGAGCCCTTGCACACTTAACACGTAGCTGCTTGATGTGTGGAATGAACTTTGCTTCAGGGACCACACAAATAACTATATCGCAAAGACGGAGCTCAGGATCGGGGTGGAGACCCCGTGGCAGCAAAAATGCATGCAAACAGTTTTGGAAAAAGAAAAGTTAAAACCGTTTGCAGTGGTCCATGTCAACAGTCTGAACTGCCACTCAATAAACCTCATGTTCGACGACTGACAAGAGATGTGGAAGTCGTCAACCTAGAGCCCATTTGCAACAGTTGGAGGAAGATTATTAGTGATGACATTAATTTTAACCCTAAAAAGTGTGACACTCAAGACACAGCCCTGAGGGACTCCAAGTTCCTGTGGAAAGGAATGGGAAAGAGTTGAACCCACATGGATTTGGAATCGCCTGTTCAGTAAAAAGTTTTGAATAAAAATGGGTAAATGGCCACGCAACCCATAGGAGTGGAGGTCCTGCAAAATTCCATACCTCCACGTAGTGTCTTAAGCCTTCTCGAGATCGAAGAACACAGAAACAAGGTGTTCTCTCTTAAGAAAGGCTTCCCTTATCGACGTTTCAAGTCGAATCAGATGGTCCATGGTGGAGCGCTGTCAACGAAACCCACACTAGGTGGGCGAGAGAAGCATGTTCGATTCCAGGAACCAAACAAGACAAACATTAACCATCCTCTC
>NW_013763161.1:0-875 GCF_000517525.1 Limulus polyphemus
AATACTGTCAGTGACTATCATTATTTTATAAAGAAATCGATAATTGAAAACTGAATTGTTGTGGTGAGGTTTTCATCTAACATTATTCAACAAAGTTTTAAATGTTTTTCATATTGTGTGTACACCCCTCGTAAAGTGAGCTATGACGTTCCAAAACTGTCATTTTACGACAGTCTTATATTTCTGGATAATAACAGTTATATTTTGAAAAATACAATCAAAAATATGTTGAAATCAAACTATTCTCAAATTTTATATGTGTAGCCTTAAAATTTATGTTGAGAACAAAGAAAAAATAAAATAAAAGGATATGGACGGGACTGAATCCTCGACTTCGCACATATCAAGCGTGTACTATGTCATGTGAGACAAAGCCCAAAGATTTCTTTCAGATATGCAGCATTATTAAATAAAATAATATATACATACACACACACATACAGATATATATATATATATATATATATATATATAAGAGTGTATGTTTTAAATAGATAAATCCTTTAAGTAATGCTATATTGTATTATATAGTTGGACAATAATGTAACAAAAACCTACAAAGCAGACACTGTTGCATTTAGATACAAGTGTAAAAACGTGGAATGACTATAAGCGAAATATACCACTGTGCACATTTTTGTGGATAATCGCCATCTTTAACTAAGGTCTTGAGATTTTTACTTGATCGAATTCTTGATAAAGCGACGCTATAAAATCATGGTATCAAGAAATGCAAAAATCTACTGTCTTTATTTGTGTGTATTTCAGTTCTTTTTCCTTCCACAATATTATAAACTCTACTTTACTCTCCCCCTAAAGTATTGTTGCGTCAGCGAGGTCACGTGACTAGTGTCATGCCACTTTTCTAGAAATAT
>NW_013763162.1:0-874 GCF_000517525.1 Limulus polyphemus
AGGGGGAAACTGTAATACTAACAGGAAAAGTAGACCAGAAATGGTATGAAGGAAGAATTGGAAACAAGAAGGGTATTGTGCCAGCAGCATATTTGGATGTACTCCATGAACCTGAAAAAACGAGTAGGTTTCTTAATATTTTTTAGAACTGAATATACGTTATCATAAAAAATTAGCGAAATTAGATGTGGTGCCTATTGGTCAGAACTGAAGAATTAAAAATCTTTGGCAGAAAAAAAAAAACTTTATAAATTAAGATGTTGGAAACATTGTTACAGGAAATTTGAAAACTATTTTGTTTTTAAAATTCATGTAAGTTGTATTTATATTAGATTTCAGTTGGAATAACTTCTTAGAATTCTCTAACTACTAGAAAAATTTCCATTCTTTTTTTTTTTTGAAGACCAGGATTAATTTTTGCTATTAGTAAAAAAAAATAAGAAATAAAAAGAGTGAGGTCCCAGTTGTAACTCATTGTATACACAACTGGCATTGAACAAAAATTTATATATTTGTAACTTAATAAATTATAGCCTCTGTCAAGTAGGTAAACCTAAACAAAATTAAATGTGAGAAGAAATAACCTAACCAACAGTGAACTTTAGCACCCAGGAAACCACATAGAAAAGTTTTCATAAACCATAAACTCTGTCTGTAGTGTATTATAATGTATAATTTACTTCCATAATAGTCCTATTGTCCAGCCAAGCAGTAGATGCTTCAGGGTACAATTCCTACAGATAAACGTTTTAAAACCTACATAACATTTTTACTTTTTTGATGGCTTCTCGTTTTTCCTTTTACCATATTTTTCGGAATATAAGACGCATCCTTATTTTGAAGACAAAGTTTTGGGGAAAAAAAAGCTATAGTC
>NW_013763163.1:0-876 GCF_000517525.1 Limulus polyphemus
TCTTTTCATAATTAAAACTAGTTTATTCTTTCTCGATTCAAACTTTGTAATACACAGAATTTACACAGTCAATTTAAACTTAACAACCTTTATAACACACGCTATAAATCACAGTGGTTCACATACTTTACTTACAGTGCCTACTATTCGCTTGACTCAATTCTCTATATCTTCAATCTATCTGCATATCAATCTATCGTTGGCTTATTTACTAAAAAAAGAGGGCGCCTGGCAAACACTCGGACATTCGCGAGGTTCCTTGATAAGTCATGATCCTTCTAGAAACTCCAGCGCGCAAGCTCCCAGCGTCGCGTGACTTCAGCTGTCGTAACACTGCCCCTTCCTTAGTATTGTTCGTCCCGAACAATAGCCACTTACATTAAACCAATAGATAATTAAAAATAGCTTGAATAAATGTACAGAATTTACAAACACAAAATTAAAATACAACAAAGTCTCTTAATTTTACAGGACGTATCTTCTTCCGTACTGGTCTCCATCTCATTGGCTTCTGCTTCACGTGCATCAGGAAATGTCCCATTATCGGTAAAATTCACATCAGTGGTAGTAACTGCATTAAGGGCTTCACTGTTTTCCTTCTCAAAACCGGGTAGAGTTTCTTCTTCTTCGACAAAGGTTTTTTCAGGTGACACATCTTCAGCAGCATCATTTGTTTCATTGTTCACTTTGTTCCAACTAAAATGTCCTGGACCGTGATAACGCCTAAGCTTACCTCGCCGACCACATTTTATTCGGAAAGTCACGTCTGAGAGACGATCCACTATGTCATATTGGCCTTCCTATGGAGAAGACAACTTAGGAGACTTCCCTTTGGTCTTCCTTGGATTCTACAACCACACCTTGTCTCCTAGTACA
>NW_013763164.1:0-879 GCF_000517525.1 Limulus polyphemus
AAGTCACATCCCAGATATGAATGTCAGTAATAGGAGTGATCCAGTGCGAAGGAAGCCACAGGAATTCGATGGGAAGGCACTGTGGGAAGCATATAGAGCACAATTCAAGCTACTGGCAGAGATGAATGGATGGACAGAGGAATAGAAAGCTGTATATCTGGCAACGAGCTTGAAGGGACAACCACTGGAAATACTTGGACAGTTGACAGCAACCGACAGACACAACTATAGAGCACTGGTAGAGGCTCTGGAACTCAGGTACGGAACCCAAAACCAGTCAGATGTCTACAGGGCTAGGTTTTGGATGAGAATTCGAGCTAAAGGGGAGAGCCTGCAAGAGCTGGCACAAGACTTGGAAAGCATGGCACACAAGGCCTACCCAACTGCACCACCCGATCTCCTCAAGTTTTTGCTGAGGGATCAGTTCGTAGATGCCTTGGACAGTCCACAACTTAAGATACAAGTGAAGCAAGCACGCCCCTCTACCATGCAGGATGCAATGGCCAGAGCTCTCGAATTTGAATCCTGCATTAAGTCCAGCACAGAGGTACCGAGGTTGGTACAGTCATCTGGATTCAAGGCAAGAAAAGGTCAGCTTTCAGAGAAATTTGAGGGACTTTGCTGGCACTGTAATAAACCTGGGCACAAGAGAGCTCAATGCTGGCAACTTCAACACAGGGGATATGCCACAGCAGGAAAGGCTACTATCCAGAAAGGTTGTTGGAACTGTGGAAAGCAAGGACAAATGAGGAGCCAGTGTAAGAAGAATCTAACCAATAAGTCAGCCTCAAGGAGACCAGTAGTGGTTGGTGTTGAGGGACACTCACCAACCTCCATCGTGAAAGTCCCAACAGCTAGGTGTAAAATGCCAAGCACACA
>NW_013763165.1:0-879 GCF_000517525.1 Limulus polyphemus
AGCCAACTTTTTCTCATACATCCTTTTTGATGTCCTAATTTCCTGTTTGACCAACTTTCTTGATCTTGTATAATCTTCTATAATCTCCTGTCATACCAGTCAATTTAAATTTCTTAAATTTATGATGCTATTCTTTAATTTTATCACTTAAACGTTTTTGTGAACCAGCCTAGTTTTTTGTTTGCAGTTACCATAATTTCTTTCTATAAGGAATATGTTTACCTTGAATATTTAAATATTTACCTTTAAAAATTTTTTCACATCTGATCAGTGTCTCCAAATAACTTAGCTGATCGATTTACAACACATAATTTTTGTCACATCCCTTCAAAATTTGTAACCTAAATATCATTATTTCTTATCTTCATATCCAGCAAAAAAACGAACCTAATAGAGCAATGATCACTTGCTCCCAGATGTTCCCCAATTTCCACCACTCAATTATTTCTATATTTGAAGTTAACAATAAATTTAAAATAGCATTATTTCTAGTAGGTTCCTTCACTAACTGGTGAAGAAAGCCATCCTGAACAGTTTCCAAAAACCTTTCTCCCTCATGGTTTGACTCTAGAATTTCCCAATCTATATGTCTGAAATTCAAATCACCCATAATCATGACTTCATTAACAGCTGAAATCTTAAACTCATTGTGAAGTTTCTCATTAATTTCATCAGTATCATTTAGTGGTCTGTAACAAGTTCCCACTAAAAGCCTTTTCACTTTATATCCACTAATAGAAACCCAAATGGATTCAATCTCCTTGCTATTATCTTTGATATATTCAACTTCAACAGGATGTAACTCATATTTTACATATAAACCCACTCCTCCTCCCCTCTTTAATACTCTATCCCTATTAAGTAGCCTGTAACCCTGTA
>NW_013763166.1:0-876 GCF_000517525.1 Limulus polyphemus
CTAGAACCTGTAACATAAATGTCTTTAGGGTAAACGATAGTATTTTGGTAAAAGTATATTTTTCAGGTCTTAGATACTGGACCTCAAAGAGGTGTATATTAAACCATTAGAAGAAAGGCTTGGCCCTGTACGTAATGAGTAAATACGTGCAAAAAGGATAAATTAAGAGGTTAATTAGATAAAAAAAGGTGAACAAAAAATCAAATACGTTGTTAATGTGGAAAGGATTAAAAATCGTTTTGTTACATTTAATGAACTTTAAATGTATCCAAGTCTCACCACAAGGCGACGCTTTTAGTTATGTCTCCACCACAAAATGTTCCTTAAATGTTTTAATGTCATTTTAACTGTTATGAAAAACCGTAATTCAACTAAAGTGACTTCTATATAAAAGCTCCTATATTTTCTGTATATATATATTTTTTTTCTTCTTTCGCTTCTTTTCGTTCATTATATGTGATTATGTACAATTTTCTTTCTGAAGCTCATCATTTTATCCCCACTCATTTAATTAACTCAAAGATAATTTTATTCCTACTCATTTTAATTAACTCAAAGATAATTTTATTCCTACTCATTTTAATTAACTCAAAGATAATTTTATTCCTACTCATTTTAATTAACTCAAAAATAATTTTATTACTGCTCTTTTAAATTAACTCAAGGATAGTTTTATTACTACTGTTACGTTTTCGTTTGTTAATTAACTTTCCGTAACTGCGTTCCGACGAAACTTTAGCGACACAAGTCTTTACTTAATAAAACTGGTTTATTCTTTCCGAATACAACTTTACGATACACTTATTTTCAACAATCGCTCTATAACAAACGCTATATCAACGAACGTCAACAATACTTTCTGACTGCAGTTATTTT
>NW_013763167.1:0-876 GCF_000517525.1 Limulus polyphemus
CTAGTCCACGTATCTTTAGCTCACTGGAAATGTTCCTTGACCTGTGAATTGTTTTTTGTACATACAATGCTGGTCCACGTATTTTTCGCTCACGGAACAGGTTCCTTCACATGTTAATTGTTTTGTTGCACAAACAATGCTGGTCCAAGTATCTTTAGCTCACGAAAAATGTTCCTTGACATGTTAATTGTTTTGTTGTATAAACAAAGCTGGTCCACGTATCTTTAGCTCACGGAAGAGGTTCCTTCACATGTTAATTGTTTTTTTATACAAACAATGATGGTCCATGTATATTTAGCTCAATTAGAAAAATCCTTCACATGTGAATTGTTTTGCTGTACAAACAATGCTTGTCGAAGTATATTTAGCTCACCAAAAATATTCTTTGACATGTGAATTTTTTGGTAATACAAACAATGCTGCTAAACGTATATTTAGCTCACGGAACATGATCCTTGACATGTGAATTGTTTATTGTACAAACAATGCTCCTCCACGAATCTTTTCCTCACGGAACATGTTCGTTGACATGTGAATTATGTTGTTTTACAAACAATGTTGGTCCACGTATCTTTAGCTCACTGAACATCTTCATTGACTTGAGAATTGTTTTGTTGTACAAACATTCTTGTCCACGTATCTTTAGCTCACTGGAAATATTCCTTGACATGTGAATTCTTTTGTTGTACATACAATGTTGGTCCACGTATCTTTAGCTCACTGAAAATATCTCATGACATGTGAATTATTTTGTTATACAAACAATGCTAGTCCACGTATTTCAGCTCACTGAAGATGTTCCTTGACATGTGAATTGTTTTGTTGTACAAACAATGCTAGTCCACGTATCTTTAGCTCCCTGAATATGTTCATTGA
>NW_013763168.1:0-1596 GCF_000517525.1 Limulus polyphemus
TATATATATATATATATATTCATGTCTCCTTAAACTACTTGTACCTGACGATGACATACAATTGTCGAAATGTCGTACATTTACAATAAAGTATTTTCATTACCCAGTCAAGCCGTCTCCAAACTTTTACAATGTATATAGAATACAATAGAGCATCTATTCAAATATAATAGTACTGTCTGTTATTTGTCCATGTAGCTACTTCGCAGGGTGTGGGTGGATCTTCAGCAAAATTGGTATGGAGGTTCATTAGATCCATCCGGGAATACATATAAATTTTCAGTTTTGCATTTTTCACCACTACTTTGCCCAATATAGATGGATCTTCACCAAATTGGCATGAAAGTTTGTTGTGTTCATGCGAAGATACATGCAAATTTGCGGTTTCACATGTTGTGTTTTGCAGTTCTTACAAATACTTCTTCACTTACAGATGTTTAGTATTCAAATATTGAATCTTTCAATTCGTCTTCTGTTGAATTGGTATTTTGATCATTTGTATTTCATCATCAAACTGAAGTTCTTGAAGTGTGTTATTTGACTTTAATTATACTGACAATTGATATTTAAACTGAAGTTCTTGAAGTGTGCAATTTGACTTTAATTATACTGACAATTGATATTTAAACTGAAGTACTTGGAGTGTGTTATTTGACTTTAATTATACTTTTACGATCGAAGTTCATGTTCTGTTGTTTCTATAGTTTTTCACAGTTGAATATTAGTTTGTTTGTTTGTTTTTGAATTTCGCGCAAAGCTACACGCTAGCCGTCCCTAATTTAGCAGTGTAAGACTAGAGGGAAGGCAGCTAGTCATCATCACCCACCGCCAACTCTTGGGCTACTCTTTTACCAACGAATAGTGGGATTGACCGTCACATTTATAACGCCCCACGGCTGAAAGGACGAGCATGTTTGGTAGGACCGGGATTCGAGCCCGCGACCCGCAGATTGCGAGTCGAGCTCCCTAACCACCTGGCCATAGGGGGCCAATATTTAAACTAAAACGGACAAACAAATGTTATAAAATCGTCATTAACACGTGATTGATTCAAAAATTCAGTGATTTCCCGGAATAGAAAAGGGGCAAATGTGTTTCCGTACAGGAGTATTTTTAAACCTCTATTAGACGTATACTTCTTATCCATTGTGCCACAACGTAGAGATTTACTAATGTTATAAAGGCTACAGCTAGGCCAACATTAATTTGCTAAAAGAAATAGTTCAAAACCGATTTTATTTTAGTGAAAACTCTACGATAAAAATATTTTCAGTTCATAGTTATTACATATATTGAACACCAAGTGAAAAGTTGACATATACTGGAAATCAATTACTCTTGCTTAATAAGGAGTTACTGTTTTCTACGCTTAATTGTTTGTTTGTTTTTGAATTTCGCGCAAAGATACACGAGGGCTATCTGCGCTAGCCGTCCCTAATTTAGCAGTGTAATACTAGAGGGAAGGCAGCTAGTCATCACCACCCACCTGCCACCTCTTGGGCTACTCTTTTACCAACGAATAGTGGGATTGACCGTCACATTATAACGCCCTCACGGCTGAAAGGGCGAGCATGTTTGGTGGGTCGGGGATTCGAA
>NW_013763169.1:0-1122 GCF_000517525.1 Limulus polyphemus
GTAATTGTGTAGTTGTCACTCAGTGTAGTTAGTGTTACAGATTATACTGAATGTAATTGTGTAGTTGACACTCTTTGTGGTTAGTGTTACAGTTGATACTGAATGTAATTGTGTAGCTGACACTCTGTGTGGTTAGTGTTACAGATTACACTGAATGTAATTGTGTAGTTGACACTCTGTGTGGTTAGTGTTACAGTTGACACTGAATGTAATTGTGTAGTTGACACTCAGTGTGGTTAGTTTTACAGTTGACACTAAATGTAATTGTGTAGTTGACACTCAGTGTGGTTAGTGTTACAGATTACACTGAATGTAATTGTGTAGTTGAGACTCAGTGTAGTTAGTGTTACAGTTGATACTGAATGTAATTGTGTAGTTGACACTCTGTGTGGTTAGTGTTACAGTTGACACTGAATGTAATTGTGTAGTTGACACTCAGTGTGGTTAGTGTTACAGATTACACTAAATGTAATTGTGTAGTTGACACTCTGTGTGGTTAGTGTTACAGTTGACACTGAATGTAATTGTGTAGTTGAGACTCAGTGTGGTTAGTGTTACAGTTGACACTCAGTGTGGTTAGTGTTACAGTTGACACTGAATGTAATTGTGTAGTTGACACTCTGTGTGATGTAGTGTTACAGATTACACTGAATGTAATTGTGTAGTTGACACTCTGTGTGGTTAGTGTTACAGTTGACACTAAATGTAATTGTGTAGTTGACACTCTGTGTGATGTAGTGTTACAGATTACACTGAATGTAATTGTGTAGTTGGCACTCTGTGTGGTTAGTGTTACAGTTGACGCTGAATGTAAATGTGTAGTTGAGACTCTGTGTGGTTAGTGTTACAGTTTACACTAAATGTAATTGTGTAGTTGACACTCTGTGTGGTTAGTGTTACAGTTGACACTAAATGTAATTGTGTAGTTGACACTCAGTGTAGTTAGTGTTACAGATTACACTGAATGTAATTGTGTAGTTGACACTCTGTGTGGTTAGTGTTACAGTTGACACTGAATGTAATTGTGTAGTTGAGACTCAGTGTGGTTAGTGTTACAGTTTACACTAAATGTAATTGTGTAGTTGACACTCTGTGTGGTTAGTGTTACAGTTGACACTGAAT
>NW_013763170.1:0-2970 GCF_000517525.1 Limulus polyphemus
GGCGATTCTTCTTGATTTTCATGGGCTCGACTAAAGACACGTTGACGTTGTTTTCGTCTATGCTATACGGATTTATGTAGATAGATATAATACTATTTTCGTCAACGCTATAAGACAAGTCACCCGTTTTATCCACTCGCACCAATAAACAGTAGTGTGTTGTCTCTCAGTTAGTCAATATACACTAAAATGACGTCACATAAGGGACGCTTAACGTTGCAATTTGTACTGTCGTGACGTCAGTAGAACGTGCGCATGCCATGAATCACGAGAAAAATTATGCACTCTGTAGGCTACAACACATCATGACATATTAACTTCAAAAGCAAGAAATAAAAAAGAATATTTGTTACTCTTAATTTTGGTTTTATTTACTCTTGAAACAGAACACTTTCGGGGACCCTGTGGAAGTACATCTAGTACTAAGAATTGACAGGACTTTTGCTTAAGACAGATAGGAGGAGTTGTATCACAGACGTCTAGCCCATTTGAAAACAGATACAAGGACGTGACATTAAACTGTAAATTACAGATATATAAGAATGGAAGTCCATATGGACTCCATCGCTTTTCTAAGTACATTTTTCTTACCAAATTTCTTACCAAATTGCTTGAAAGTCCATGGTGTTCATGGCTATAGGTTCCCTACTAACATACGAGTCATACAAAATATGTAAACAAGACTACCACCAGTATGACAATTAATCCCACCAGTAACTGGATGGGGCCCACATAGTCTTCTTAGAAGTTATTTCATCCAAATATTCCGACCAACAAATCCGTCCGATACCACAAAACATACTATGCACCATAAGCTGTGGATGTGTTATAAGAGTGACAACCAATCCGTTAGCTTGAATAGTGGGTGAAAGGATGCCGTTGACTGGCTGCTTTCTCCGCGGTCAATAGTTCAGAATTAAAAACAGATAGCCACAGTGTTGTTTTTTTTCATAAATAGAAATTCATATTTCGTGATCCAGAAATGACAACTAAATTTCATATCGTTCAATACTAGTGGAGTCTAGGTATTGTGTAGGGTGTGGCTTTAGGAGATCGTATCGTTCAGTATTAGTGGAGTCTAGGTATTGTGTAGGGTGTGGCTTTAGGAGATCGCACCCCGGGAAATCGGACCCTGGATTTTAGCGTTGTAAGTTTGTAGACTTTCCGCCCTCCCAATGCGGGACCTTTCAGAAATCTAAATGTCAGTTAAGGGGCAAGAAAATATAATAACCTTCTATTTCGTGATCCCGAAATGACGACTGAATATAATAACCTTCTATTTCGTGATCCCGAAATGACGATTGAATATAATAACCTTCTATTTCGTGATCCCGAAATAACGACTAAAAAAATAATCTCCTATTTCGTGATCCCGAAATGACGACTAAATATAATAATCTCCTATTTCGTGATCCCAAAATGACGACTAAATATAATAACCTATTTCGTGATCCAGAAATGATGACTAAATATAATAACCTTCGAGTTAGTGGCTCGCGTCCCGTTGTTGAACTGCAAGAATAATGGTCAAGTCCCACTATTCGGTCAGACAAGAGTAGTACAAAAGTTAGCGGTAGGTGCTGTTTACTAGCTGCCTTCCCTCTAGTCTATCAGTTCAAATTCTGGACAGCTATACTCGGATGACCCCTGCGCATCAGGTCAAAACTATGAAACCCAGAGAGAGTTTGTTTGTTTGCTTGCTTTTGTAAAGGGTAGCCACATTAAGCAGTCTGTTGCGTTATTGGTATATACGGTATAAAAAACCTCAAAAGAAACAAAACAAAACAAACGACATACCCTCCCCCAAGTGGATCAGTGTTATATCGCTAAAACAGGGTTTCGATACCCGTGATGTGGGCACAGTATAACACATTGTATATTTTTGTG
Source organism: Limulus polyphemus (assembly GCF_000517525.1). Lineage (NCBI taxonomy): Eukaryota > Metazoa > Arthropoda > Merostomata > Xiphosura > Limulidae > Limulus > Limulus polyphemus. The sequence continues at coordinate 1,888 of NW_013763170.1, forward strand.
CTTAATAACATTAATTCAGTTGAAAAACTTCTTGCTGTCAAGTATAATCAGCCGTAACCTAGTAGTTAGTGTAGCCGGATTGTGAATCCGAGAATTAGTGTGGCCGGATTGTGAATCCGAGGTATTTAAAATAAAATAAGTTATCAAGCAGACTGGAATTTGCATTGTTTGTTAATTAAAAAAATACCACCCAATAATAAAAATCATTAAAATCCTAAGTTTGTGGGAAAATACAGAGATGACGACTGTTCGTAGTCTCCTGTAGATTCAAAATTATTATTTGATATTCTGTATGAGGTTTAGATTCCTCCCAACGATCTAGCTTCAGGAATTAAAAAAATAAAAAGGCTAAAATATTTTCTTGATGAATCATATTCAGAATCCCACATGTGTTGTAGTGGGTATTAACTAATGTTTTAAATGTTACGTCTTTGGAAGATTATTTTACGTTTAGTTTTAAATGACGATAACTAGAATCGCAGAGCTTGTTTGTACTCAGACACGTAAATCACTTTTTTATTGAGAATTATTGTTTGTTTGCTTTTTTGAATTTCGCGCAAAGCTACACGAGAGCTATCTGCGCTAGCCATCCCTAATTTAGCAGTGTAAGACAAGGGGGGAAGGCAGCTAGTCATCACCACCCACCGCCAACTCTTGGGCTACTCTTTTACCAACGAATAGTGGGATTGAACGTCACATTATAACAGCTGAAAAGGCGAGCATGTTTGGTGGGACGGAAATTCGAACCCGCGACCCGCAGATTGCGAGTCGAGCTCCTTAACCGCCTGGCCATGCCGGGCTTTGCTGAGAATTATTGATTCTTATAAATATATATCGTTTCGTCACCTATAGTCCCCCGGTGGGACAGCGGTAAGTTTACGAACTTGCAACGCTAAAATCCGGGGTTCGATTCTCCGTAGTGGACACAACAGATAGCCCAATGTGACTTTGCTGTAAACAAACATACCATAATGATAATTATCGACACATATCAGCTTAACAACTTGGCCTAACTAATGTTTTCTGATAGGCCTAAGTTCACAGTCAACGCTAATAGAACAATTCCAGTCTACTTGATAACTT
>NW_013763171.1:0-878 GCF_000517525.1 Limulus polyphemus
CTGTGGGGTCTGGAAGGGGCTTGCCGTTGTCTGGGGCTGATTAAGTCGATGGTTAATGTAAAAATGTACGCATGCCACGAATCACAAGAAGAATTATGTAGACTGTAGACTACAACACAACACGAACTTCAAAAGCACGAAATAAAAATATTTGTTACTGATTTTGGTTTTATTTACTCTTGGAACAGAACATCTTCGGGGACCTTGTGGAAGTACATCTATTTTATATGTTGTTTCTGTTGGTATAAATATGTGAAATAACATCGTCGCTACATGACAGAAATAACTCTCTATCCTAACCTTACATACTTCAATACAAGTCTCCGCATAGATATTTAAAACTGTTATCTTTAACTTTCCTCAAATCGTATGCTTACTTTTCTTATATTATCTTTCCGTTTTTAAGAACTGGTCATTTTTAGATTGTTCTCTTCATAAGTCCCCTTTCAAGTCGTTGGACAGACAGACTTGGTTTAGCAAACTCACTCTATATGTTATATGTTTTATAATGCACAGAATTAATCTAATTTAATCTGGGGATACCTTTGCAGTTATAAAGGTCATTCTAAATTATCACTTTGTTATTGCGCTTGTCTTGGTTAATTAACGTTTTTATTTGTAAGAGACATGTGATAGAAAGGTATTTTACTACACTGTGTCATGATATAAAAGTTTATTTGGTTTAAATATTAGTGATTAATCTATATTTGTGAGTGAATGTTTTATTAATAACTAATTGGTGTCGAGAATATAGAAAGTGGCCAGACGACTATGTAATAAAGATATAAATAGCGTGAGACGAGCGGGAAGCAGTAGACAGACAGTATTAGACAGATAAAAGCAAAGAGAATATAATTATAGTATTTTGTCACTTGTGT
>NW_013763172.1:0-879 GCF_000517525.1 Limulus polyphemus
AGTTGGTTTGAATAACGTGTTTCACGTGTTATTACGGTAGGAGCTTGAATGTGTAACTAGGGTTAGCCGAAGAGCCACATTGTTGTATTTCTGTTGGTGGCTTCAGCTTTTAAAGAAAAATGAACTTCGAAATGCGTTGCTTTCTGTGCCTCGCAAACCTTTATTGCTGGAAAAACAGTTTTACGGTAGGTGTCAGTGCGGTCGTAATGGACGCAGTAGAATTAGGCTCAGATCTTAGTTACCCTCGAGTGTTGAAGATAGGCCTAACAGTGATCATTAAACAACAGTTGGATATCTACAACGGCCGTTCTGTTTACGCTTTATTTTAAAACTTTGTGTACAAGATTATAATACTCATATATTGTCCAGAAAAGAAAGAACGAAAAAAAAACGTATTTACGTACTCCATTCTAATAGAACGTATTTACGTACTCCATTCTAATAGAACGTATTTACGTACTCCACTCTAATAGAACGTATTTACGTACTCTAATAGAACGTACTTACGTACTCCACTCTAATAGAACGTACTTACGTACTCCACTCTAATAGAAACGTATTTACGTACTCCATTCTAATAGAACGTATTTACGTACTCCATTCTAATAGAACGTATTTACGTACTCCATTCTAATAGAACGTACTTAAGTACTCCATTCTAATAGAACGTACTTACGTACTCCATTCTAATAAACGTATTTACGTACTCCATTCTAATAGAACGTATTTACGTACTCCATTCTAATAGAACGTACTTACGTACTCCATTCTAATAGAACGTACTTACGTACTATACTCTAATAGAAACGTATTTACGTACTCCACTCTAATTGAAACGTTCTTACGTACTCCATTCTAATAGAAACGTATTTACGTACT
>NW_013763173.1:0-1778 GCF_000517525.1 Limulus polyphemus
GGCTAAAGATGAGTATGGTGGTTATAAATTCGGTAACTATAGTTACACCTAGATATTTATGGAGTAGTTGTACCAAGTATGGCTAAAGATGAGTATGGTGGCTATAAATTGTATAACTAGAGTTACATCTAGGCGTTTATGGAGTAGTTGTACCAAGTAAGGCTAAAGATGAGGATGGTGGTTATAAATTCGGTAACTAGAGTTACACCTAAGTGTTCATGGGGTTGTTGTACCTAGTAAGGCTAAAGATGAATATGGTGGTTATAAATTCAGTAACTAGAGTTACACCTAAATGTTCATGGAGTAGTTGTACCCAGTAAGGCTAAAGAGGAGTATGGTGGTTATAAATTTTGTAACAAGAGTTACACTTAGATGTTCATGAGATGTTGTACCAAATAACGATAAAGATGAGTATGGTGGTTATAAATTCTGTAAATAGAGTTACACATAAGAGTTCATGGAGTAGTTGTACCAAGAAAGGCTAAAGATGAGTATGATGGTTATAAATTCGGTAACTAGAGTTACACCTAGGTATTTATGGAGTAGTTGTACCAAGTAAGGCTAAAGATGAGTAAGGTGGTTATAAATTCTGTAACTATAGTTACACCTAGGTATTTATGTAGTAGTTGTACCAAGTAAGGCTAAAGATGAGTATGTTGGATATAAGTTCGGTAACTATAGTTACACCTAGGTATTTATGGAGTAGTTGTACCAAGTAAGGCTAAAGATGAGTATGGTGGTTATAAAGTCGGTAACTATAGTTACACCTAGGTATTTATGGAGCAGTTGTACCAAGTAAGGCTAAGGATGTTACAGAATTTATAGCCACCATACTCATCTTTAGCCTTACTTGGTACAACTACTACATAAATAGTTACAGAATTTACAGCCACCATACACTCTTTTTGGAGTAGTTGTAACAAATAAGGCTAAAGATGAGTATGGCGGCTATAAATTCTGTAACTAAAGTTACACTTAGGTGTTCGTGGAGTTGTTGTACCAAATAACGCTAAAGATGAGTGAGGTGGTTATAAATTCGTTAACTATAGTTACACCTAGGTCTTTATGGTGTAGTTGTACCAAGTAAGGCTAAAGATGAGTGTGGTGGTTATAAATTCCGTAACTAGAGTTACACCTAGGTATTCGTGGAGTTTTTGTACCAAATAACGCTAAAGTTGAGTATGGGGGTTACACATCCGGTAACTAGAGTTCACCTAGGTGTTCATGGAGTAGTTGTACCAAGTAGGCTAAAGATGAGTATGGTGGTTTTAAATTCGGAATCTAGAGTTACACCTAGGTGTTCATGGAGTAGTTGTACCAAGTTAGGCTAAAGATGAGTATGCTGGTTATAAATTCGGAAACTAAAGTTATACCTAGGTGTTCATGGAGTAGTTGTACCAAGTAAGGCTAAAGATGAGTATGATGGTTATAAATGCGGTAACTAGAGTTACACCTAGGTGTTCATGGAGTAGTTGTACCAAGAAAGGCTAAAGATGAGTATGGTGGTTATAAATTCGGTAACTAGAGTTAAACGTAGGTGTTCGTGGAGTTGTTGTACCATATAACGCTAACGATGAGTGAAGTGGTTATAAATTCGGTATCTAGAGTTACACCTATGTGTTCGTGGAGTTGTAGTACCAAATAACCCTAAAGATGAGTATGGTGGTTATAAATTCGGTAACTATAGTTACACCTAGGTATTTATGGAGTAGTTGTACGAAGTAAGGCTAAAGATGAGTATGGTGGTTATAAATTCGGTAACTATAGTTACACCTAGC
>NW_013763174.1:0-2634 GCF_000517525.1 Limulus polyphemus
ATGTCGAAATGTATGAGACTTGAAAGATTTGGTGGAAACTTTACTGACAATATTAATTTTCTTTTGTACTAAAGTAAAAACGGAAACAATTAATATGCTCCTATTCCAATAAATGATTTCAATCTAAACATATTAGATTGTTACATTTGTTTTTTGTGTGGATTTATGGGTAATATATACATATAATAGGAGTTTCATTTTGTTGTTTCACCATCTGCATTTTTATTGTTCAATTGACAATAATAGTGAAGTTTACACAGTAATTTCTTGTACATGAAAAATATAACTGACTCCACTAGACGGATTTTGATATGACAAGAAAATACACGGGATTTTTTCTTACCGTGTTTATACTCAAATAAAAGTTTTTAATCATCATAAACATCATTTTCACACATTAATAAATACAAAAAATCTCTATAAACACTACCTGTAAAGCTCAGATTTTAGTAATTCTTAAAACAATATAAGATATTTTAATATTATTAATAACTAATCTTTTAAAACCAAATATTTCTCTTTAATTGAAATTTATCATTTAAACCACTTGAAGATTTGTTCTGATAATTACAAGTTATTATAAGTATCCCCCCCCTTTTGTACTAATGGAAACAATTACCAATAAGATAGTATTAGAAGTTTTCAAAAACGGTCAAGCCTGAGAAGAAATTGAGATAAAAAGAGTATTTTGACAGTTACGCCTACACTTTTGAGGTATGAGAAATTGTGTGATGTATATTTCAGTTTGGTTGCTTGAATTATCGAGAAAATTGTGGGGCGATCATTTCACTCTTATGTTTATCATAAAGAAACACAATGGATTGTCTGGGTCTGCCCACCACGAGTAGTAAAACCAGACTTTTAGTGTTATAAGCCCTCGGTCTTACTATTGAGTCACCAGGGATCATTAATCGATGAGTGCTTTGCTATATTAACATTCTTTTGTAAACAAAATATTAAGATGTTCGTTTGGAAGCAATTTAGCTTCGAGATGGCGCTGCAACATTTATACAAGTCATCAATACCAAGCATATAGATTTGAACTAAAATGCAAGAGGAATACGATAAAGATAATAATGATACTTTATACAAAATGAAATTAAACACACTTTTTAAATTTCTGTGGTACACAAAAGAAGTCAATATTTTCAAATAGAAAGTTTCCAGCTAATATAAACGTGAATATCCTACGATTCGTTAGAGAATTTCTGTTGTTTCGAAATTCAGCATGACGAATGGGATGTTTGAATATCAGATAAGATACATCAAAGTACTGCAGTTATCCTTGCGAAAAGAAGGCTCTCAGGATCCTTATGTAATTTGGCGGTTTGTTCAACAGCAAAAGAAGATAAGCAAATATAAATAAAGAATTAAACAGAATATTTATTCACGATCACAGGGTAAGCTGTGAATTACTGGCCAGCTTCTATAATTCGTTTTATAAATTAAAACTAGCTGCTGTGGTTGATAACAATTTTTTTTTCCGCAATGAAAACGAACAAACAGGAAGAAGAGTAATGAAATACCACTCTTTACCTCAGACCAGACGGCTAGTGTGGTATCCTAAACTTCTTAGATTACCTATATATCCCAATTATAATATATACATAGGATAGAAGTCCCTAAATCATATATAAATCTCTGTATCACCAAATGTCAAAGAATAACTTTATTTTTGCAAACAACCTACCACCCCTTGAGAATATACTATCCTTGAGAATATACAATCAATTTCTTCATTTTCCCTTAGTTTTTCTAAAAGTTGATTAAAACCGTGTTATGATGCTATGTCAAGTGGTTTGTTCATTTACTATTGAAACATGCTTTGAGATCAATTATTAAGAAAATTTAAACATGATTGGATAGAACTTTAATTATTGGAACTATAATTGTGAGTTGAACTTTGATCAGAAATAAGCCCCACATGTGCAGAGACCATATCAGTACGTAGGAGCCCATAGTTATTAATTCTACTCTAGACTGTTAATGTTATTAGAACTACAACCAGAGGTGAAACTTCCATATAATATGTGTTGTGTGTTGTTCACTTAATATATGCAGCTATTTTTTAGTTGTTATGGTATTCCATGACATTATTTCCTATAGTTGAATAATTCAAGTAATGATTCTTTCATTGATTGACAAGCATGATTTATGCCAGTAAATGGTAGACCATTTCAAAAGTTAATGTGTTAGATATAAACTTTATATTATGTACATGACTACATCTTAGAATCACCAATAAATATTGAAACATTGTAAAGTAAGTTTTAATTATGATTTTTCTGCAAAAACTTCTAGATTTTCTGTTTGAACACCAGACAATAAACATGGTTAAGTGGTCTTTCAATTGCTGAGAGACATTTGACACAGTTGCCACTGAAAATTCCCATGGGCTTTACACAATTCTGCATAATTCAACTTAAAAGCATTGTAAACATTACATTCCACAAACAAAGTGATATGTGTTTTGTTTTTCAAAAATACATAACTTACACAAAATTGAATATTTGGTCAAAACATTTTGAGGGACAACTATAATTGTCTCCTAAATTTCACATATATATTCGGAAACCACTTTCTAAAACATTAGAACCTTCTCATCATACAACAATATTGTTACGTCTCTGGTCG
>NW_013763175.1:0-878 GCF_000517525.1 Limulus polyphemus
ATCGTGCATTTCAGGAAACATGGCAAGGAAACAACTGAGCAGCGTCTGGGTCGTCCTGGTCCATTGGAGAGGACAAAAAGGGCTGTCAGGAGGAACATCGGAATGGATCCCAGATTAACGACTGCAGAAGTGGCCAAAGTCGGTGGGATGAGCCCAAAATCTGTTCAACGGATTCTCGACAGATTGGGTTATCGTTGCAGAGCAGATAAGACGGAAGCCCTTATTAAGACCTGCCAACATAGTCAGACGAAAGAAGTGGGCAACTGATATGATGACCAAGCCTCTGGACTTTTGGAAGACCGTATTGTTCTCAAACGAATCAAGATTCGCTCAATTTTCGGACAGTGGAAGGATATGGGTCTGGAGAATGCCTCCCCAAGAGTTTTGGCTCAACAGATTGCAGCCAACTGTGGAGCATGGTGGTTTCAGCGTGGTGGTTTGGGGAGCTGTTTGGGTTGGTGGGAGATCGAGCTTAGTGGAGTGCGTTGGCAACATACATTTTGCGAAATACGTCCAAATATTGGAGGAAGGACTCTTGCAACTTTATTCCTCGGGTTTCGTGGACAAGAACACAACGTTGTTCCAGGAAGATGGAGCACCCTGTCACACTGCTGGAAACACCCAAAAGTGGCAGGAAGAAAATGGTATCCAGAAGTTGCCCTACCGAGCCAATCTCCTGACATGAGCCCCATCTAAAACTTCTGGGCCATACTCGACCGGCAAGTCAAGAAACAACCAACAAAAACAAACTTCGAAGAGCGATCTACTCCAAGTTTTGAAGCAAGAGAGGGCGAAAATTCCATAATCTAAAATTGACGAGATGATTCTCACGATGCCCCAAAGGATCAAGCGAAAGAAAGATCTACCAGATATTAATT
>NW_013763176.1:0-879 GCF_000517525.1 Limulus polyphemus
CCGTTTTAGGGACGTGGGTGCGTTATAAGAGTGATAAACATATCCCGCTATTCGGTCACACAAAAGTAGCCCAAGAGTTGGCGGCAGGTGCTCTTGATTAGCTGCCCTCCATCTAGTCTATCAGCTCAAAATTAAGAAATGTTGTGCGCGTGCAGCCCCTGTGTAGTTACACTTTAAACCAGCGTTCTTTGTTAGTTTGAAATGTTAAAAAGTTGGTAGAATTCTGGTTTATTGTACAAGATCTCGGGTTTGGTCCCTAATGGTGATTCAACGAAGTGATTTTCAGTTCCTTTGTGTCCATTTGTAGTTGGCCTGGCATGGCCAGGTGGCTAGGGGAACTCGCAATCCGAGGGTCGCGGGTTCGAATCCTCGTCCCACCAAATGTGCTCGCCATTTCAGCCGTGGAGCGTTATAATGTGACGGTCAAACTCACTATTCGTTGGTAATAGAGTAGCCCAAGAGATGGCGGTGGGTGGTGATGACTAACTGCCTTCCTTGTAGTCTTACACTACTAAATTAGGGACGGCTAGCGTAGATAGCCCCGTATTGCTTTGCGCGAAATTCAAAAACAAACCATTCGTAGTTGGCTTTAGGGCCCATTACATTATAAGCTTCCCTTTTATATACACCTGGAAAAAAGTTAAGCACTCCCAAATATTTTTCAGGATTGCTTATTGAAAATAAGGTTTAATTTTCATGATGTTGAGCAATGTTCATAATTTCAAACATAATTAAAAGGATGTGAGCGTTCAAGTGTGAAATTTAAATCAGGCGCGTTTTTTTCCCCACGTGCAACTTGCTCCCTTCTTCACGTCCAATATGCACTATTTTCTCGTGCATCAAATCCGTATTTAAGTCCCGAATTTCTGCATGCAAAAT
>NW_013763177.1:0-879 GCF_000517525.1 Limulus polyphemus
AAGGCGTGTATCCTTGTAATCCAACAAATTACAGGCCAATAAGTCTAGTCAACTGTACAGGAAAATATAATCACATCCAGGTTATTGTTTTATCTTGAGTCAAATAATTTACAACCTGATATACAAAATGCGTCAAGCAAAAAGCGTAAAACTACTTACCAGGATTGTAACAGCTTCCAAATCTACAGCTGCACATATTCTCACTCATGGTGTTTTCTGCTTGTTTTTCCACTTTAGAGCAGAAACACCCGCCGCTGCCATTCAAGCCAATCTTGCAATAAGCACCCAGAACCACAAGCATATTCCAAAGACACGTTCACACAGACCACAAAAGTTGAGAAGCTACCTCAGCCAATACAAAAATTCACCCAGGTTCTACCTGCAAAGAAGGATACAATGAAAACTCAATCCACGCAGACTCAACCACCACTAAACCACTCTTCAACATCGACTGACTTCTTCTAAACGAAGACCGCGAAACCCAGACACGCATCTCCAAGAAAGCCTGTTGAACCCAGACAGAAGAACAGCCTGTCGACAACTTTCGCAGATTCCTTCGCTCATCATCCAGACAGTCTCATTCACCCTACGATTACAGGACCGATTCCGCGTTCGACGAAAGCTTCCAGTACCAGTTCCCATGTTCTCAACATTTTTATTCCGACGTAGAAGAACCAGTCTTCGGAGAAGACTACCACCAGACGTTACCAGCCTTACCATCGTCTTCCCACCAGCCAAGCCTTTTTTAAAAATGATCTATTATGCCTAATTTATACTAATCTTTACATTTTCTCTTCATTTCAGCGTCCACCGGATACGATCGGAATATATTATTCTCGAGACCCCGACCGTGAAAGTGGGGTTTCTCGGGCACTCCCC
>NW_013763178.1:0-881 GCF_000517525.1 Limulus polyphemus
ATTTAGCTTAGCGCTTAACAACAAGCAAACTCAAATTTTCTCTCTATGCTAGCCTATGAAGCACTCAAACGCCCTCTATATTAATAATGCTAGCCTATGAAGCACTCGAGCACCCTCTATATTAATAATTACAGCCTCTGAAGCATTCATGTGTTTTCTAGTTTAACAACCGAATCGTTCGAAGCTTCTGAAGTACTCAAACAAATTATTGTTACAACAACCCAAATATTTCTGAATTAGGCTCAAAATATCTGATGGCTAAAGTAAGTTATCTAAACAATATGGTATGTGTACGAATCAGAAACATCTTATTGAAAATAAAGTTTGAAAATGTGCGGGAAAATTCTTAATTAGCATAAATCTCATATCAAATTATCTACCTGAGAATCAAATTATTTTACAACTTGCATTCGCTAAACTCTATTTCCGTAAATCATCAATACACCATTTTTTTTTCATATTTTGTTATTTGTATATTAAACTGAATTATTATTACGACAGCTTTTTATATAGATATTTGTTTGTGTTCGAGAGTATTGTGTCTGTATCACAGTGCTTGTTTCTTTCATACCAATAACTCGAGACTAATGCATCAAAACAATACAGTTAAACTAATCTCCTTCTCGAAGATGGAAAAATACTTCCAACGACCGTTCCTCAGGATATCAGGAAACAACTTCAGTCTTCCATTTACAAAAGTGGATGAAGTTGCGTGAGAATGTGAAATACTCAAATTCTGTTTCGATTAACGAGAATAACCAGTCTCGGTTCACGTGCATGTGTCGCTGTAAACGACAAAGTCTGAAGTTCGAAATATCAGCATACCATTTGAACAAGTTTATAAGAAATGGAGAAAAAAAAATATTCGAAATATCAGCGTA
>NW_013763179.1:0-879 GCF_000517525.1 Limulus polyphemus
GATGAATATACCAACCAGGAACGATTGACCTCTTGTCCATTCAGAAGGCGTCGTTTGAACCAAAATGCAGTCATAGAACGCCCATCTTTGGCATTAAATTGGCCTTTTTTATGTTGAAATTCATGTGCTCCAACTTTAACAATCTCTGTGCGATGTGCATGTGTTACAACTGCTGAGCCTGTTGTATCAAACTTCATAAATCCAATATCTCTGTGTGTTAAAATATTTATTAGGTCATCCTCTTTTAAAGTAGCAACACTATTCTGTGGATTTGTTTCTGACATAGTGGAATCCTCTTGTTTATTATTATTCTAGCTTTCAACAGGACAGAAAACAGTTTCTTCATTGTTTTCTTTTTCAAATGAAATACCACGTTCACAATCTTGCACTTTGACCTCTTTGCTGCCACCAAAAGGAACAGATGCTGGCTTACTGGTGTCATCACTTCCAGCAAGGAAATCTCTCATCAATTTGCTTGACTCCTCCATCGAAGCTGCAAATTGTGCACGTCTTTTGCGTCCCTGCGCCCCAGTTTCTTTATTCGACATAATGGACTAAAAGAATAAATTAATAAACACTGACTACACTATTTAGTTGCAACATGCAAATTGCCAGATGAAAGGAAACATTCTACTTCCCTAAGTTCCTAACCACAAATTATATAATTACAGTTGCAACTCAGGACTAGTTAGGCACATCTGGACCTAGTTTAACTTTAATTAACTGCCATTATTTAGACCACCCATACTCATGTTAATTAATGTGACACAACAGTAAGAAAATCAATGCAGATGAGTGTATATGCTGGTATTGTTTGTTTGTTTTGAATATCGCGTAAAGCTACACGAGGGCTATCTGCGTTAGCCGTCCCTAATGTAG
>NW_013763180.1:0-882 GCF_000517525.1 Limulus polyphemus
CAGTTGTACGATACTGAATGATATACCAATTCGAAACGCCCTCTTTCGACGATTCACTGACACACAACTACCCTATTGGAGTAGTTGCACGAGACTAAAACAGACATCAATCCGAAACGTCGTTATTTATATTTTGACGATTCATTGTCACAACTACCCTCCTGGAGTAGTTGTACGAGACTGAAACAGAAAGTAGATTTAGGCTCTTTGTGCAGGGATCGAACCCGAATTTTTAGCCTTATAAGTTATCAAGCTAATCACTCGGTCAATGGGAAGGGAACGATCTGAGAGGAATGACAATACTGCTTGCCGTGTGAAGTGGAATTACGTTGCTCTGCACCCCCAAGAACTGGCTGAGTTGTTACGCGCCAATGGCATCTAAGAAACGTTCATTTTTTCTTCTGCGCGAGCTGCTGCTGGAATGCTTGCGGCCATATCAAATAATTATTTGATACAAAACCTTTCAAAGACATCGCGGCGACACTAATTTTCTTGAGTGTCATCACAGCTACCAAATATATTACCCATCTCTTTGGAGATACCGTGAATACCCATATTCGCCTTTTAAACATATTTATGTGTTGACTCGGATTACTCTCATCAGACGGCTGGAAAAATGAATCCCTTTTAAAATGGGCAAACGACGACGCATAAACGGAAATGTGAGGTTTCAAGTGAAAGAAAAAATAACTTCTTAAAGCCAGACAGGGGGTTAGAATACCGTGTAATTTAAATGTGAGGAACGCAGACAGGTGGCGTAGCACTCTATACGAGCTTTTGTTTGTTTGTTTGTTTAGAATTTCGCGCAAAGATACACGAGGGCTATCTGCGCTAGCCGTCCCTAATTTAGCAGTGCAAGACTAGAGGGAAAGCGGCTAGTCC
>NW_013763181.1:0-874 GCF_000517525.1 Limulus polyphemus
CCATCTGATTCGACTTGAAACGTCGATCAGGGAAGCCTTTACTCAAGAAAGAACACATTGTTGCTGTGTTCTTTGATCTTGAGAAGGCTTATGACACTACATGGAGGTATGGAATTTTGCAGGACCTCCACTCCTATGGGTTGCGTGGCCATTTATTCATTTTTATCCGCAATTTTTTACAGAACAGGCGATTCCAAGTCCGTGTGGGTTCCACTCTTTCCCGTTCCTTCCCACAGGAACTTGTAGTCCCTCAGGGCTGTGTCTTGAGTGTCACACTTTTTAGTGTTAAAATTAATGCCATCACTACAAATCTTCCTCCAACTGTTGCAAACGGGCTCTATGTCGACGACTTCCACATCTCGTGCCAGTCGTCGAACATGAGGTTTATTGAGTGGCAGTTTCAGACTGCCCTCAATCGGTTGTTGACATGGATCACTGCAAATGGTTTTAAATTCTCTTTTTCTAAAACCGTTTGCATGCATTTTTGCCGCCAACGGGGTCTCCACCCCGATCCCGAGCTCCGTCTCAGTGATATATTCATTCGTGTGGTCCCTGAGGCAAAGTTCTTGGGGCTTATCTTTGACCGTAAGCTTAGCTTCATTCCACACATCAAGCAGCTGCGTGTCAAGTGTGCAAGAGCTCTGAACATCCTCCGTGTCCTCTCTTCCAGCTCTTGGGGAGCGGGTCGATGTTCTATGATCAGGATCTATCGTGCTTTCATTCGATTCAAACTGGACTGTGGGTCTATGGTTCCGCCAGGACCTTGGCCCTGAAGATGCTGGACCCCATTCACCATCTGGGACTTCGGCTTTGCACCAGTGCTTTTCTCACTTCTCCAGTCCAAAGTTTGTACACTGAGTCCCACGAACCTTCT
>NW_013763182.1:0-2648 GCF_000517525.1 Limulus polyphemus
CAGAGTTTTGTTATATTAGATGTTTGTTAGAGAGCAACATTATTATTATCATCATCATTTTTGTACAGATAAAAAAATTACAAGTATTGGAAAACTTCCTTAAATGCCTAAAGAAAGTTCCAGAATACTATTTGAAGAGTAAAAAGTACTCATTAGTTTGTCGTATTAGCCAATAGAATTGTTCATTCAATGGAATTAAAAGAAATTAACATACATGTTAGCACGATGATGAGGATGTTTTTTGACTTCAGCTTAAGCATTGCATGCTCCAAACGTCATTAATTATTTATGAAGAAGAGGTTACTGTCTATTAATATATTACTGAAATTATCTGTAAATGTATTGAGTAAATAGTGTATTTGTTTACATAAAACTTTAAAGGTGTAGTTGTTTGTTTATTTTATTTTAGAGCTGCTCCAAACGTTATTAATTATTTATGAAGAAGAGGTTACTGTCTATTAATATATTACTGAAATTATCTGTAAATGTATTGAGTAAATAGTGTATTTGTTTACATAAAACTTTAAAGGTGTAGTTGTTTGTTTATTTTATTTTAGAGCTGCGGCATGTTTTGTTTTTTCAGTTTTTGAAACACTGGCTAAAGGAAAGGAGGAAAATTACTTCTTTCCAAATCTTAAACCCATCCACCCCCATCATGCTCTTTTTTTCTTTCTTTTTTTTTGCATAATATCCAGACAGAAACAGTGACAAAACTCCTGCTTAATTCAAGGATTTTCCCACAACACTACACACATATTTATTAAGAAAACCAAAATGAGATAAAGATAGTAAAGGAAAAATTAAAAACAGAAACAGCCAACATTTTATTGCCTCTACTACTGAAGGTGATGGTGGTAATGTGTTCATTCCTGTATGTATGTGTGTGTGTGTGTGTGTGTGTTTGTCAGCAAGATTTCTTGAAAACGGCTCAATGAATTTGAACGAAAGTTGGTATACACTTGGACTATGACCCAACTTAGAAGTGATTAGTTTTTAGGTTTACAGTAGGTCCACTCCTACAGTTACACAAATAAAAGTAATGTATGTGTTTATAGTTTGTCCACTCCTACAGTTATACAAATAAGTCATGTGTGTATTTACAGTAGGTCCACTTCTGTAGGTGTACAAACAAAAGTCCTGTAGGTGTTAAAGTAAGTCAACTCCTATAATTATATAAACAAAAGTCACGTACATGCTTATAACAGGTCCACTCTTATAGCTATACAGGAAAAGTGATGTATGTCTTTACAGTTAGTCAACTTGTGGGGTTAAACAAAGAATGTTATATCTGTAATAACAGTCCATCTATACACTAATGAATACAGTAATCCAAATTGTGCTTATTTACAATCATTGTACAAGCCACAGCTGGCTTGTTCTTTTTCATATGAACTTCCATCTGCTGCTATCATTGGGTTAAAAAATAATAACTGTGAAGGTTAAAATGGGATAATGTGAAGGTCAGTTAGCAAACAAAAAAATTAGAAAAATCAGTATTTTTTGCTCAATTCATCATTACATTATCTGTCAGGTATATTTTAAATCAAACTAGAGGGCACTCAGTAGAGAGCATACCTCTGCCACATAGCCTTGATGATGTTTGGCTCCAAAAATATGAAAATGTGTCCTTATATCCGTTGTTATCAATGGACGTCAACCATTTTTGTCAGGACAATGAGGAATAATATCTTACATATTTCCACCAAGTTTCGTCAAAATCTGATAATTTTTGACTGAGTTATAGAGCAAAAATAGTGTGAAAAATTGGTCCCCATGCTAACAGATAGGGAATTTTTGGATTTTTGTGACCTTGCTTTGGCCTCAACCTTTGATCTTGACCCTACATGCATGACAGTTATTTGTATAACTGTAGGTGTGAACATAGTGTTAACACATACATAAATGTTATTTGTGTAACTGTAGAGTGGACATACTGTAAACACTTACATGACTTTTATGTTCTTAATTATTCTTCATTTGGTGAAACGACACACACCTTGGAAATCACTGCTGTTTACATATATGACTTCTGTAGGAGTGAACGTGTAATTGGGTGTAAATTAACCTCTCACATACAGTATGAACTCTTTCACATACTTGCACAGTTTCATTTCTTCTCTAGATGTGGCAAAAATATACATTGGTAAAACCTCATGCAGTGTAAGAAATCAATTAATCAAACTCCTGGGTCACAAAAAAAAAGGACCTCTGGACTTCCCTATCTCTAGACTCTTTACACTAATGAATGCTGACTAGTCATTATTTGCACCGAGACATGCATCACAGGTAAAAATGTAAAAGAAGAGGTCTGAGCTTAAGTTAATTTTAGAATGGGAGCTAAACAGCCTTTTGGAGTAAATGATTTTCCAGTCTGTGATCCAGTATTTACTCTTGATTTAGTTATATTCTTATTTCACTTTCAACTTGAAAGCAATTTTTATACAACTTCTAGATACAGTTTTTATTTTTTTTAGAAATTTTATATTATTGACTAACTATTTTTCTGCTTCCTTATCACCTAAACTATGTGGTTTTCACAACTTATGTATCTTTAAACTGTATTTTGTTGAATGTTATAAAATAAAACATTAATACTGTTGAACATTGTTATTCTTATAAAATATCATTTCAGCTCTCCTTATCTAATT
>NW_013763183.1:0-877 GCF_000517525.1 Limulus polyphemus
TCGGAGGAATCTTTATTGGACGGTGATTGCCTGTGTTTATTCTGTGCTCCAAAAGGTCTGTGCAGCCAAGGTCATGATCTCCTTTCGAAAAGACGTCTGCATAATTTGCCAAAAGTTCTTTTACCTGAAGAGCCTGTGATGATGCCAAATGGACTATGCTCTTCTTATAGAGGTCAGATAAATGTTCTGGAAGTGTATGTCATTTCTTTATAGTTGTATTTCCTGCTTTAACATTGACTGGCTCTACCTCCTGGCATATACCCAACAATGCCCCTTCCTTAAGTGTCTGCTCACATTTAGAGAAATTGGCCACTGTTATAGGTTTTACTTGATGACCTGCCACAAGTGACTTCCCAATCTTCAAATCCGCTGGCCTTGATGGGTCTTCCTCTGCTTCCACAAGCATTGGCCCTCCTTGGAAATGTTCTTTTATCCTACCCCAAATTATCTTCTCTGATATAGGGGGTATTGTAGTTTACTTAAGTGCTGTGACATGCAAATCAACAGATGCAGCAACACTTACTGGAATTTGGCCTTTATTGTTCCAATCGTCATTTTATCGAAGTTAACTACACACTTCCTCGGTAGTAAATAGTCCAATCCTAATATGCATTGGTCTTCAATGTCAGCCAAGTATACTTTCTGCCTGTTCTTCATGCCCATGAGCTCAATAGTTACCCACACTGGTCCCCACAACCTTGCATAATGTCCTGTCACACCACAGAGCTTCTGTACAGCTTCTGGTATGCCTTTGTGATCCAGCACCTTGATACTCACAAGGGTTTGCTGAGATGCGAATCTATGACAAAGTTGCACCTTTGGCCATCCAACTTTTCTGTCATGTAGGCACTATGTGTGCTTGCCTTTTTACACTTAA
>NW_013763184.1:0-879 GCF_000517525.1 Limulus polyphemus
CGGAAAGTTAATTAACAAACAGAGACGTAACAGTATTTTCAATATCGTTATTGTTTACGTTCTGTTATCGCTTCATTTACAAATTAGTTTCTCTAAGAGACCTTTCAACCGTGAGGGTGAGTCTAATTTTTCTCTTACTGGAATTGTATAACCACTTGCTGCAGTGGCGTAGCAAGTGGGGGTCAGTCGCCCCCGGGCGCAGGTGTGAAAGGACGCAAAATTTTCTCTGGCCTATAATGCCTATTAATTAATAATTATGCCCTCCCCTAGGATATAGCGCAACTGCTCTACGTTAAGTAAAAACGACACAGTGTTACGTTATTTGTGTGTATTACGCTTGCAGTTTTAACTTTTAAAAGCCGCACACTGAAATACAGTGAGACCGAATTGACGTACAGAAGTAAATTACACTATTTTATCATTCATCTGTAGATCAAATACAAGTCCTAGAGTACAACGTACAAGTAAGTGTATGTTCAACAAAAAGAAAATACAAGATTGATGTAACAAATTGTTACGTCTCCGTTTGTTAATTGATTTCCCGTAAATTCGTTCCGACGAAACTTTAGCTACACAAGTCCTTACTTAATAAAACTGGTTTATTCTTTCCGAATATAACTTTACGATACACTTAATTTCAACAATCGCGCTAAAACAAACGCTTTCACAACGAACGTGCTCAACTTCAATAATACTCTCTGACTGATCAATTACTCACTGTCTACACACACATTGTTGTCACGTTGTGAGCGTCTTATATATATATCAGACAAACATATATCTAGTAAATGCTAGGGCATTCACGAAGGAACAAGATAGTTCTAGAAACGTGGCGTGACACTAGTCACGTGACCTCGCTGACGCAACACTATTAACTGG
>NW_013763185.1:0-876 GCF_000517525.1 Limulus polyphemus
GGGTATAAATTCTTCCCGAGGAACTTCAGCGATACAAGTACTTTCTTAAATAAAACTAGTTTATTCTTTCTCAATACAACTTTGCAATACACAGAATTTCCACAGTCAATTTAACTTAACCACACGCTATAATTCATAACGATTCATGCACTTTACTTACGGTCACCACCTCTCACTTGACTCAATTATATATGTCTCTATATCTTTCTATCTGCAATTATATCTCCGCTTTATTTGCCAGGCTTATATATTAAAATAAAGGGCGTCTGGCAAACACTCGAGCCTTCATGATCCTTCTGGAAACTCATCACGTGTTACCAGTGTCCCTTGACTTCCACTGTCGTAACAGTATGTTCAACAATAAACAAGAAAATGAGAATGGAATATTAGAAATTACGACTTTTTTTTCGACTAGATAAAATGAAAGATCTTCGTATAGGATGTGTTCAATATCAGATATGCTCTGTAACTAATATAAAGGTTCGAACACTGAACGATCTGTTTGTCTGGCGCTCTACGAAACAGGAAAGGTTTTCGCTCAGTTTAGGCATCCATGAGTCCTAGTGTGATATCTCCAGATGAATCTGAATTAACTTTACAGTTATATCGGATAAGTGCATTTGATAACAGGAAATTCGATCCAAATACATATTACGAGTAATACTATATCTCTTACTAACTGAGTGGATGTAAAATGGACTAATTGGACTGGACACACAAAATGAAAATGCAAAAATTAAAATCTTTATTAAACCCCAAACACAAACACGCTCTTGTCAAAATTTTGTTATAACAATACCCTTTATTAATGAATGAAATGCATACTCAAAACAAAAACTCTTTAACAATGAAACCATACATGAATACAAGAATACT
>NW_013763186.1:0-892 GCF_000517525.1 Limulus polyphemus
TACCAAGTAAGGCTAAAACCGAATTTGTAACCAACATATTCATCGGTACACCAACACCACGAACACCTAAGTATAACTCTAGTTACCGAATTAATAACCACCATACTCATCGTTAGCGTTATTTGGTACACCAACTCCATCAACACCTAGGTATAACTCTATTTTGGTTATATATTCGGTAACTATAGTTACACCTAGGTGTTCATGTAGTAGTTGTGCCAAGTAAAGCTAAAGATGAGTATGGTGGTTATAAATTCGGTAACTAGAGTTACACCTAGGAATTCGTTGAGTTGTTGTACCAGGTAACGTTAAAGATGAGTATGGTGGATACAAATTCGGTAATTAGAGTTACACCTAGGTGTTCGTGGAGTTGCTATACCAAATAACGCTAAAGATTAGTATGGGGTGATAAATTCGGTAAATAGAGTTAAACCTAAGTGTTAATGGAGTAGTTGTACCACGTAAGGCTAAAGATGAGTATTGTTCTTATAAATTCCGTAACTAGAGTTACACCTAGGTGTTCATGGAGTAGTTGTACCAAGTAAGGCTAAAGATGAGTATGTTGGTTATAATCTCTGTAACTAGAGTTACACCTAGGTGTTCGTGGAGTAGTTGTACCAAGTAAGGCTAAAGATGAGTATGGTGGTTAAAAATTCGGTAACTAGAGTTACACCTAGGTGTTCATTTAGTAGTTGTACCAAGTAAAGCTAAAGATGAGTATGGTGGTTATAAATTCGGTAACTAGAGATACACTTAGATATTCGTGGAGTTGTTGTACCAAATAACGCTACAGATGAGTATGGTGGTTAAAAATTCGGAAACTATAGTTAAACCAAGGTATTCGTGGAGTTCTTGTACCAAATAACGTTACAGATGAGTATGGGGTTATTAA
>NW_013763187.1:0-1623 GCF_000517525.1 Limulus polyphemus
CCAAGTTAAGGCTAAAGATGAGTATGGTGGTTATAAATTCGGTAACTATAGTTACACCTTGGTGTTCATGTAGTAGTTGTGCCAAGTAAAGCTAAAGATGAGTATGGTGGTTATAAATTCGGTAACTATAGTTACACCTAGGTGTTCATGGAGTAGTTGTACCAATTAAGGCTAAAGATGAATATGGTGGTTATAAATTGTGTAACTAGAGTAGGTGTTCATGGAGTAGTTGTACCAAGTAAGGCTACAGTTTAGCGTTTTTTGGTACACTAACTCCACGAACACCTAGGTGTAACTCTAGTTACCGAATTAATAACCCCCATACTCATCTGTAGCGTTATTTGATATAACAACTCCACGAATACCTAGGTGTAACACTAGTTACCGAATTTACAACCACCATATTCATCTTTAGCCTTACTTGGTACAACTACTCCACGAATACCTAGGTGTAACTCTAGTTACCGAATTTATAACCACCATATTCATCTTTAGCCTTACTTGGTACAACTACTCCATGAACACATTGGTATTACTCTAGTTACCGAATTTATAACCACCATGTTCATCTTTAGCGTTATTTGGTAAAACTACTCCATTAACACTTAGGTGTAACTCTAGTTACCGAATTTATAACCACCATATTCATATTTATCCTTACTTGGTAAAACTACTCCACGAACACCTACATGTAACTCTAGTCACGGAACTTGTAACCACCATACACATCTTTAGCTTTATTTGGTGCAACAACTCCACGAATACCTAGGTGTAACTCTATTTACCGAATTTATAACCACCATACTCATCTTTAGCCTTACTTGGTACAACTACTCCATGAACACCTAGGTGTAACTCTAGTTACAGAATTTATAACCACCATACTCATCTTTAGCCTTACTTGGTACAACTACTCCATGAACACTTTGTTTTAACTCTGGTTACCGAATTTATAACCCCCATACTCATCTTTAGCGTTATTTGGTACAACAACTCCACGAACACCTAGTTGTAACTCTGGTTAAACAATTTATAACTACCATACTCATTTTTAGCCTTACTTGGTACAACTACTCCTTGAACACCTAGGTGTAACTCTAGTTACAGTATTTATAACCACCATACTCATTACAACTACTCCATAAACACATAGGTATAACTATAGTTACCGAATTTATAACCACCATACTCATCCCAAGTAAGGCTAAAGATGAGTATGGTGGTTATAAATTCGGTAACTAGAGTTACACCTAGGTGTTCGTGGAGTTGTTGTACCAAATAACGCAAAAGATGAGTATGTTGGTTACAAATTCGATTACAAGAGTTACACCTAGGTGTTCGTGGAGTTGTTATACCAAATAACGCTAACGATGAGTATGGTGGTTATAAACTCGGTAACTAGAGTTACACCTAGGTGTTCATGGAGTAGTTTTGACAAGTAAAGATAAAGATGAGTATGGTGGTTATAAATTCGGTAAATAGAGTTACACCTAGGTATTCGTGGAGTTGTTGCTCCAAATAACGTGTAACTCTAGTTACGGAATGAACACCTAGGCCATTAACTCTAGTTACCGAATTTATAACCAATATACTCGTCTTTAGCCTTACTTGGTACAACTACTC
>NW_013763188.1:0-1020 GCF_000517525.1 Limulus polyphemus
GGACGAGATTCCGTGCTAAAGGGGAGAGCCTGCAAGAGCTGGCACAGGACTTGGAGAGCATGGCACACAAGGCCTACCCAACTGCACCACCCGATCTCTTCAAGTTGTTGCTGAGGGATCAGTTCGTAGATGCCTTGGACAGTCCACAACTTAAGATACAAGTGAAGCAAGCACACCCCTCTACCATGCAGGATGCAATGGCCAGAGCTCTCGAATTTGAATCCTACGTTAAGTCCAGCACAGACGTACTAAGGTTGGTACAGTCATCTGGATTCAAGGCCAGAAAAGGTCAGCTTTCAGAGAAGTTTGAGGGACTTTGCTGGCACTGTAACAAACCTGAGCACAAGAGAGCTCAATACTGGAAACTTCAGCACAGGGGAGATGATACAGCAGGAAAGGCTGCTACCCAGAAAGGCTGTTGGAACTGTGGGGAACAAGGACATCTGAGGAGCCAGTGTAAGAAAAATACCACCAATAAGTCAGCTTCGGGAAACCAGTAGTGGTTGGTGCTAAGGGACGCCCACCAACCTCCATCACGAAAGTCCCAACAGCTAAGTGTAAAATGGCAAGCACACATAGTATCTACGTGACAGGGAAGCTGGATGGCCAAAGGTGCAACTTTGTCATAGATTCTGCATCTCAGCAGACTCTTGTGAGCATCAAGGTGCTGGATAACAAAGGAGTGCCAGAAGCTGTACAGAAACTCTGTGGTGTGACAGGACATTCTGCAAGATTGTGGGGACCAGTGTGGGTAACTATTGAGCTCATGGGCACAAAGGACAGACAGGAAGTATACTTGGCTGACATTGAAGATGAATGCATCTTAGGATTGGACTATCTACTACCAAGGAAGTTTGTAATTGATTTTGATAAAATGACGTTTGGGAATAACGAAGGCCAAGTTCCGGTAACTGTTAAAAGAGAGGTTGAAATAATTAGGTGCCGTCAAGGTGAAGTCAAGCCGACTGAAAAAGTTGATGATGATGAAGTGGAACTAAATACAGATATCAAGGCAGAACA
>NW_013763189.1:0-1119 GCF_000517525.1 Limulus polyphemus
ATCTTTCTATATCTTATCAATCGCGCTGATTTTTCTCAACTTATATACTAAAAAAGAGGGTGCCTCAAACAAAGTAGAGTTGCCAGGAAAATTCATGATCCTTCGAGAAACTCCAGCGCGCATGCACCCAGCGTCGCGTGACTTCCGCTGTCGTAACACTGCCTTTTCCTAAGCATTGTTCATCCCAAACAATAGCCACTTACATTAAATCAATAGATAATTAACAATATCTTAATTAAATGTACAGAATTTACGAACACAAAATTAAAATACAACAAAGTCTCTTAATTTTACAGGATGTATCTTCTTCCGTACTGGTCTTCGTCTCATTGGCTTCTGCTTCACGTAAGGTTCTCATCTGATCCATCAGGAAATGTCCCATTATCAGTAACACTAACATCATCAATAGCACTTTCATTACGGCTCTGTTTCTGAAATATCTATATATATAGTGAAGTTTTAAATGAATTTAATTTGACTTCAGAAATTTGGATTAGATATGTTGATAACATCTTCATGACATGGTCACATGGCAAAGAAGTTTAAGAAAGTATGCTAATTATTCAAGATGTCTAGACTTCTATTAAATTCACTTATGGAGTAGAAGAAAATATTACCTTTTTAGACATATTAGCTAAAAAATGGACAAAAGTTAAAGACTACAGTTTTATACAAATCTTTCTCCGTGATCATGCCACCACATCAACAATCATGAAGTACAAAAATTAGAGACTACAGTTTTATACAAATCTTTCTCTGTGATCATGCCACCACATCAACAATCATGAAGTACAAAAGGTAGAGACTACAGTTTTATAAAAATCTTTCTCTGTGATCATGCCACCACATCAACAATCATCAAGTAGAAAAGTTAGAGACTACAGTTTTAAACAAATCTCTCTCTGTGATCATGCCACCACATCAACAATCATGAAGTACAAAAGTTAGACTACAGTTTTATACAAATCTTTCTCTGTGATCATGCCACCACATCAACAATCATCAAGTAGAAAAGTTAGACTACAATTTTATACAAATCTTTCTCTGTGATCATGCCACCATATCAACAATAATGATGTACAAAAGTTAGAGACTACAGTTTTATACAAATCTCTCTCT
>NW_013763190.1:0-1710 GCF_000517525.1 Limulus polyphemus
TTGTGGTCTCCATTTCTTCATAAACAAATCATTTTTTAAAAATAACCATTTGGAACTTTCTCCAGTTCATCTTTTGGGAGTGCATATTTAAATAGTGAAAAATAAAAAAATTATCTACAAGATCCTCGTCGGATCCAAAAAATGTCTGAGACGAATCTATAATATCGTCCTCTGAATCCATGTCTATCATTTCTTTTTGGCTTAATTTCTTAACCTGAGCTCGAGTCACAGCACACGAGGGAAACACATCGGGATTCTCCTCAACCACAACATCATACACCATTAATTGGCAGAGTAGGTCTTACTCCAACCACAACTGGTCCCGAAACTAGGTCTGATGTTAAATAAATGTTATGAAGACGAACACTAAGAAAACTCTGAATCCATGTCTATCATTTGTTTTTGGCTGAATTTCTTAGCCTGAGCTAACAAAACCACCCTCAATACCCTGAGCAATAACAGACTCTCCAGTGGCAGAACCAGAATCTAAAGGCAATATACCTTCTAACAACAATGTTTGAGTCGCCCCAGTATCACAGAACCAACAGACACAAAAGGTATAAATTCCTCCCTGATTACATCAGCCTTTATATCAGTGGCCAAATCAACAACATTGGGTGATCTGGTGAATAGTGGTTTCATGTGTTAAAGTATAGTGATCGGAAAGAGCGGCTGCTTGCTGTAGTACTTCAACTTTCTGTTCATCTAAGTAAGTTTTGAGGTCGTCACGTGTGAAATAAACTTCTGTAAAGATCTTGCGTAAGGCAAAAACAATACAAAAACTTGCATACAAACAGTCTAGTGAAATAAAAATATAATGTTAAATATGTGCGTGTAAAACCTGTCTTTACGACTACGACACCCTTTTGTTTCCAGTTGTTTCTAGTTATGTGTCATTGTCAATGTTATATGTAGAAATAAATTCCCTTATTTGGTAAATGCCAAGTTTTCACAGGCTATATTCTACTTAGGAAAGTCACATACACTTTTCTTTGTTTTCGGATATTCACGCAAAGCTATACAAGGGATATCTGCTCAAGCTGTACCTAATTTTGAGTTCATATACTAGAGGGAAGGCAGCTAATCAACGCTTGGGTAACTTTTGTCTAGCCGAATAGTGGGACTTGTCGTTACCCTCTCAAAAGCGAAAGGGTGCAGAACTTATCATATATACATATCACATAGTTTATATTTAGAAACGTATTGAGTTGTGCAGACTGATAATTCAATTTCTTTGAAAACAAGATAATGAAAGGGTATGTGTTATTATTAATAATAATAATCAAAATCACTAATATGATTTTTCAAAGCAGAACATTACTTAGTACAATAATTTTAAGTTATTAAATACAATACGTACAATATTAAAAAAGTTTAATCTTATAATGCACAACTTTCCATGACAAATTTAAAAGAGCGGTTAGTGTCACAAAATGTTCTTTTCATGTGACAAATACTACATTCCAATTTACAGGGATATTTGAGATAAAACCATCATAACTTTTATCATTGGAAAATCGTGTTTTACAGTTTTCTAATACAAAAAATTTGAAGGTTTAAATGTATTTCCGTCTTTTCTACTTCAATGCCCAACCTTTTACGATGCCATGGAGACTTTTGAAGAAAGAAGTCTTTTGCTTAGTACCGGAGCTCACCAAGTCGAATGAGTTGTAAACCAAACATGACTTTGAAACGTATTTTTGAAAAAAA
>NW_013763191.1:0-1621 GCF_000517525.1 Limulus polyphemus
GACGGCTAGCGCAGATAGCCCTCGTGTAGCTTTGCGCGAAATTCAAAACAAACAAACAAACAGTTTGTTAGGGCGCACGACTCGCGGGTTCAAATCCCCGTTACTGAACATGCTCGTCCTTTCGGCCGTGGGAGCATTAAAATGTTACGATCAAACCCATTATTCGTTTGTTAAAGAGTAGTCCACGAGTTCGCTATGTTGACTCGCTTCCTTCCCTCTAGTCTGTCACTGCTCAATTAGGGACGGCTAGCGCAGATATTCCTTGAGTAGCTTTGCGCGAAATTCAAAACAAATCAAGCTAAATATCACTATTAAATTCGAAGCTTACTTTAATGCTTATCACACAACTACAAGCTAATAGTTTTTATTATTTACTTCGTCTGATTTTCCTCAAACTACTTATTAAATGCCTGGTAAAAAAAATGCTGCTAATTTATCTGATTTTATATAACCTTATTAAATGGCCAATTAACAGTTTTTATGTTGAATTCAATTGGTTTTTATAAGGTTTACCTATTAACTTTGTAGCTATTTTCACTGCTTACTTCATCTGATTTTCCATAAACTACCTACTAAAAGCTGAGTAACCGTTCTTACTGCTTACTTCATCTGACTCTCTACAATCTACCTACTAAAAGCTGAGTAACGGTATTTACTGCTTACTTTATTTGACTCTCTACAATCTACCTACTAAAAGCTGAGTAACAGTATTTACTGCTTACTTTATCTGACTCTCTACAATATACCTACTAAAAGCTGAGTAACGGTATTTACGGCTTACTTCATCTGACTCTCTACAATATACCTACGAAACGCAGATAATAATTTTTTCAAATTGGATTGAGTTCTCTTATGGGTTGTTCTTAGTATTACTGTAACTTGAAGTTTTTGTTTTTACTTCTTTTCTGTCTACAGATATATTCAACAAGAAACCTCATACGTTTTAGCAATTTAAAATATCGATTTTTATAACACCTGCTTTCTAAAGAGGAAGTAATAAAACATTAATTGTTTGAATGCACTCATGCTAAGACTGACATTAATATTTATTTTCATGTCTAAACCCTTCGTGTTCTAAGAAGCAGCGTATCTACAAGCTATTTGTTCAGTTCCAGCTGCTATCTGTTCAGTTCCAGTACTCCCTGTCTTTGCCAGGAGTTGTGGGAAATCCCTTGAGGCAGCAAAACGTTTTTCCTGCAGAGTAAAATTAGAAGAGTTTAAAGACAAGTCTATAATATTATACGTCGATACTGAGAGAAAGAAAATAAAAACTAACTCTTCTCTTCCAAGGACAAGGTCTGTATTTAAATACGTCGACGTTAAAAGATAGAAATACTGACTCTTCTCTTTCAAGGACAAGGACTGTATTGAAATATGTTGACGTTAAAAGATAGAAAAAGATAAACTAATTCTTCTCTTTCAAGGACAAGGTCTGTATTTAAATATCTTGACGTTAAAAGATAGCAATACTGACTTTTTTCTTTCAAGAACAAGGACTGTATTGAAATATATCGACGTTGAAAGATAGAAATACTGACTCTTCTCTTTCAAGGACAAGGACTGTATTGAAATATATCGACGTTGAAAGATAGAAATACTGACTCTTCTCTTTCAAGGACAA
>NW_013763192.1:0-881 GCF_000517525.1 Limulus polyphemus
TTCATATCTGGAATCTGACTTCTGGCAGGACTGAAGATGTCTGCATTAGGGTTAAGCTGCAGGGTCTGGAAGGCTGATTAAGTCCATGGCTAATATATCCTTCCTGTGTAAAAGACAGTAAATTGTCCTTTAATGTATTTACTTCACTTTGAAAATTACTAATCTTTTCCATTTGAACTTCATGCTGATGTTATACTCTCTCTCCTTGTTCTTCTTGCCACTGTTGGTAACTTTCCTGTAGTTGTTGGATACTTTTTTCCTGTTTCCTTTCTTGTTCCAGTTGCCACTAGTGCTGGTTTTCTTTTCATTGCTGTAGTCTCTCCTCTTGTTTATTTTCTGTCTCCTTCAACCACTGCTGTAGTCTCTCTTCTTGTTTATTTTCTTTCTCCTCCAAACACTGCTGTAGTCTCTCTTCTTGTTTATTTTCTCGTTCTTCTTGTTTCTTTTCTTTTCCTCCAACAACTGCTGTAATCTCTCTTCTCATTTCTTTTCACGTTATTCTTGTTTCTTTTCTCGTTTTTCTTGTTAATTTTGCTGTTCTTGTATTGCTGCCATGAAATCTGCTAAGTCGTGGTTTGATTTGCCTCTTCTCGTTTCCATCTTTTTTTTTTCTTTTTTCTCTGTCCTGCTCTCTGACACCAATTTGTTACGTATCTGCTTGTTTGTTTGTTTTCAGTAGAAATTCTTTCCAACGATCTTCAGTGATACAAATCCTTTCTTGATTAAAACAGCTTATTCTTTCTCGATACAAACTTTTAGTACACAGTAGTTCCACAGTCAGTACGTTTCTCGTCACTTTAAACTTAACAACTTTTATAATACACGCTATAACTTACAGTGATTCATAATCTCGATAACTTCGCTCTCTACGAGTGCAAAAT
>NW_013763193.1:0-879 GCF_000517525.1 Limulus polyphemus
GTCCTTGATGCATTTTGGTAGTTGGATATCAGATTATTTGTTTCACAGAAATTTAGGAGTCTGGCCGCTATGATTTTTTCCATGAGTTTGCCAAGGCAACTCAGTAAACTAATGGGACGGTAGTTGTCTGGGTTAGATCTATCAGTGTGTTTTTTGGGGATTACTGTGATTACTGCTTCCTTCCATGTGTCGGGATAGTACCCGCTTCGTAGAGATAGATTCATGATGTTTTTTAAGTGTTCTAGAAGCGGGTTTGAGGCTTTTTTGAGAATTATGTTTCTGATGCCGTCGTGTCCCGGAGATGAGTTTTTGAGAGTTTTGATGTTGATTTTTATTTCTGTGTTGGTTATATTCCTGTTAATGTAGTTGTCCTGATTAGTGGTAGTGTTAGCATGTGTGCATGTGGCTGGGAAGTTTGGGATAAAAAGTGTCGGGTGAGCGTTAATGAAGTCATTAACATGTGTTTGGTGATCAGGGTCGAAGTTCTGAGAGCGTGGTTGTTGAAAGATGCTTCATAATATGACGCTAGCAAGTCTGCTTTATCAATGTCTGTCTTGGCTGTGGCGTTTTCGTATGTAATTTGATGGAAGAGGTGGTTATTGTTTTTGTCGGAAGCTAGAGCTTTGAAGTTTTTCCAGAATTCTTTGGGATTGTGTTTATTGTTTTCTAAGTTATTGCAGAGGTCTAGCCAGTTTATTTCCTTAAGTATTTTTATGTTTGTTTTTATTTGTGTACTCAGTTTGTTAATTTGTGTTTTTAGCGTGTGGTCTCGCGATAAATAGTGTTGTCTTCTTAGTCTTCTACGTGTTAATATTATTAAGTCATGGATTTCTGGGGTGAGTGTCCAATTATTGTGTGAGTGTAAATTGTGTCTTTCCA
>NW_013763194.1:0-1248 GCF_000517525.1 Limulus polyphemus
TTACTCGGTTCTTTTATTCTCAAGGAAGTGTAACCAATTATTGGCTTAAGCCACATTATTTAATCAAAACAATACTATTGGACACATTTCTCGGTTCTTTTATTCTCAAGGAAGTGTAACCTATTATTGGCTCTAGCCATATTATTTAATTATTTAGCCGATATGCTGAGTTTGGCGGTATTTTTTTTTACCGAACACACGGGTACTTGTCAAGTGTACTAATCACTCTAGCATAAGGATGAGAACCCCCGTCCCATCCGGTGTAGAATGAGGTCATGTTTTATATATGTTAAAGTAAATGTACATTCAACCTTGAAAATCATAAAGTTGTCCCACTTTTGTTCGTGTCATATGAATATTTAATTTCCATAGCTACGAGCACCCAACCAGATAAGGGATAATGTTGCACAGCATATGAGTTTTTTTTTTTATTAATCCGCCATTCCCAAGAAAGCTGAAGGATCTTGTGAGGTTTCTAGCAAAATAAACCAGATTAAGTTTGTTTTTTACAGATCAATCGGGTCGGAGATATAAATAGAGGCCAAACCCGACAGACGCGGGCCACTGAGGAAAAAAGCAAGTAATCTATAGGAACCCTTCCAACAATAGAAACTACTGTGTATACTAACGATGACTTATCAGTAACACAAACGTTTGGCATTAAAGCTTTCTTCGGGTGTTTATACCAAACTAGCTTCAACATAACTATATGTGTTTGTTGGCCAGAAGGAAAATGTCATGATGCAATAACTAAGAATTTCATGAAAGTTAAGATCTCTGCAAGATTTTAGAGGCTTCCTAGTTCAGTATAAAAATGATAGTATCAGATAATAAGAGTCTGTTTATCTAGAGTTCAGTTAGTCAGCGACTTAATCAGCATGGATCTTTACTTTCAACGAAAATGTACAGATGCAGAGCACTAAATGTATGTCTATCTTGAACTTGGTTATAGACGCACTAAATGTATGCCTATCTTGAACTTGGTTATAGACGCATTAAATGTATACCTTCTATAACCAAGTTCAAGATAGTGCGGGCATACATTTATCTCGAACTTGATTATAGACGCACTAAATGTATGTCTATCTTGATCTTGGTTATAGACGCACTATAATGTATGTCTATCTTGAACTTGGTTATAGTCGCACTAAATGTATGGAGATCTTGAATTTGGTTATAGACGCACTAAATGTATGCCTATCTTGAACTTGGTTATAGACGCACTAAATGTATTTCTATCTTGAACTT
>NW_013763195.1:0-879 GCF_000517525.1 Limulus polyphemus
CCCTAAGTGTAACTGTAGTTACTGAATGTGTAACCCTATACTCATCTTTTGCGTTATTTGGTACAACAACTCCACGAATACCTAGGTGTAACTCTAGTTACCGAATTTATAACCACCATACTCATCTTTAGCAATACTTTGCACAACTACTACATGAACACCTAGGTGTAACTATAGTTCCCGAATTTATAACCACCATACTCATCTTTAGCGTTATTTGGTACAACAGCTCCACGAACACCTAGGTGTAACTCTAGTTTCCGAATTTACAACCACCATACTCATCTTTAGCGATATTTGGTACATCAACTCCACGAACACCTAGGTGTAACTCTAGTTACCGAATTTGTAACCATCATACTCAGCTGTAGCGTTATTTGGTACAAGAACTCCACGAATACCTAGGTGTAACTCTAGTTACCTAATTTATAACCAGCATACTCATCATTTGCCTTACTTGGTACAACTACTCCATGAACACTTAGGTGTAACTCTAGTTACCGAATTTATAACCCACATAGTCATCTTTCGCGTTATTTGGTACAACAACTCCAGAAACACCTAGGTGTAACTCTAGTTACCGAATTTGTAACCACCATACTCATCTTTAGCGTTATTTGGTAGAACAGCTCCACGAACACATATTTGTAAATCTAGTTACCGAATCTATAACCACCATACTCATCTTTAGCGTTATATGGTACAATAACTCCACGAACACTTAGGTTTAATTCTAGTTTCTGAATTTATAACCACCATATTCATCTTTAGCCTTACTTGGTACAACTACTCCATGAATACTTAGGTGTAACTCTAGTTACCGAATTTATAACCACCATACTCATCTTCAGCCTTTCTTGGTACAACTACTCCATCAAC
>NW_013763196.1:0-1355 GCF_000517525.1 Limulus polyphemus
TACACAAGATTTAACGACACTGTGTACTGTCAATAAGAAGACACAAGATTTAACCATATTGTGTACTGTCAATAAGAAGACACAAGATTTAACGATACTGTGTACTGTCAATAAGAAGACACAAGATTTAACGATACTGTGTACTGTCATTAAGAAGACTCGAGATTTAACAATACTGTGTACTATCAATAAGAAGACACACGATTTAGCAATACTGTGTACTATCAATAAAAAGACACAAGATTTAATGATATTGTGTACTGTCAATAAGAAGACACACGATTTAGCAATACTGTGTACTATCAATAAAAAGACACAAGATTTAACGATACTGTGTACTGTCAATAACAAAACACAAGAATTAACGATACTGTGTACTGTCAATAAGAAGACACAAGATTTATCGATACTGTGTACTATCAATAAGAATACACACGATTTAGCAATACTGTGTACTATCAATAAAAAGACACACGATTTAACGATACTGTGTACTGTCAATAACAAAACACAAGAATTAACGATACTGTGTACTCTCAATAAGAAGACACAAGATTTAACGATACTGTGTACTATCAATAAGAATACACACGATTTAGCAATACTGTGTACTATCAATAAAAAGACACAAGATTTATCGATATTGTGTACTGTCAATAAGAAGACACAAAATTTAACGATACTGTGTACTGTCAATAAGAAGACACAAGATTTAACGATACTGTGTACTTTCAATAAGAAGACACAAGATTTAACAATACTGTGTACTGTCAATACGAAGACACAAGATTTAACAAAACTGTGTACTGTCAATAAGAAGACACACGTTTTAGCAATACTATGTACTATCTATAAAAAGACACAAGATTTAACGATACTCTTGAGTCTTCTTAATGACAGTACACTTCTTATTGATAGTACACAGTATTGTTAAATGCTAAATCGTGTGTCATATCATTAAATCTTGTGTCTTTTTATTGATAGTACACAGTATTTTATTGACAGTACACATTGTGTCTTCCGATTTAGCAATTGTTTTTTTATTGATAGTACACAGTATTGCTAAATCGTGTGTCTTCTTATTGATAGTACACAGTACTGTTAGTACACAGTATCGTTAAATCTTGGTCAATAACAAAACACAAGAATTAACGATACTGTGTACTGTCAATAAGAAGACACAAGATTTAACGATACTGTGTACTATCAATAAGAATACACACGATTTAGCAATACTGTGTACTATCAATAAAAAGACACAAGATTTAACGATACTGTGTACTGTCAATAACAAAACACAAGATTTAACGATAACTGTGTACTGTCATTAAGAAGACTCAAGATTTAACAATACT
>NW_013763197.1:0-879 GCF_000517525.1 Limulus polyphemus
CCTTGGTAAAAAATTCAAGATTTAAAAACAAAATTAGTGTGAATAAACGTATACATGACGTCTGCTCATTTGAGACGAAAAAACATCTATCGACTTTATACAGTACTGAACTATCGGAGAACACAGTATTTCTAATTTCAACAGGAAAACCCGATTCCTATTACATCTGTGAACACATTTCTGAATTTATAGACTAATAGAAATACACAACTTGGTGGGCACAATGACGCATGCGCTGCACAGCCTATCCTCTCCCTAGACCACAGCAAGTCATCTCAAACTCCACGGAAGCCACGCCTTTTACTACAACAACCGCTAAAATTACCAACAAACCAAGAAAGATGCGAAGAGAAATAACTTTAATTCTGACCACCCCTGGGTTATTAAACCTAAATACCTATCAATATTGGATCGGATACTTCAGCGTGAACCTTTACTTTCAATAGCGAGAAACAGAAAATAAACAAATCCGTCCTTGCTTATCGACAGTATTATAAAAGTGTTAAGGTAAATGGCATCCTATTTAGTTACTGAACTTCGGCTAAATGTTGATCCAAAAGTAACGAGTATTTGATTTCGAAACTAAGCTCCATTCATATTAATAAAATATCATACATTGAATCATTTTGGCACTAACGCAGTAGCTCGAGTGAAAATATACAAGACAAAAGCATACAAACAAACAATGTTTAAGCAGATATATGTTAGAAATGTAAATAAATTATGGATTTTGAAAACTTAAAAATTTGTAGAAGTATGTTTGACCAAATACATCTCAAGCAAAAATAACCAGCAAAAAAAAAAAATAGATCCCTCTTTACATACAGGTAAGTTAAATAGCCAGATCAGAGACCAGTTAGGATTCAGGTATTGTTTGCT
>NW_013763198.1:0-1559 GCF_000517525.1 Limulus polyphemus
CATCCTACACAGTAATATTTTTTTACATTTACAAGCTACAAGTTATACCAACATATCCTTCACAATAATAATTGTTACAGTTACAAGCTACACACTATACCAACATATCCTACCCAGTAATAATTGTTACAGTTACAAGGAACACACTATACCAACATATCCCACACAGTAATAATTGTTACAATTGCAAGCTACACCCTATACCAACATATCCTACCCAGTAATAATTGTTACTGTTACAAGCTACGCACTATACCAACATACCCTACCCAGTAATAATTGTTACAGTTACAAGGAACACACTATACCAACATACCCTACCCAGTAATAATTGTTACAGTTACAAACTACACACTATACCAACATATCCCACACAGTAATAATTGTTACAATTACATGCTACACACTATACCAACATATCCTACACAATAATAATTTTTACAGTTACAAGCTACACGCTATACCATCATATCCCACACAGTAATAATTGTTACAATTACAAGCTACACACCGTACCAACATATCCTACACAATAATACTTGTTACAGTTACAAGCTACACACTATACCAACATATCCTACCCAGTAATAATTGTTACAATTACAAGATACACACTATACCAACATACCCTACCCAGTAATAATTGTTACAGTTACAAGCTACACACTATACCAACATATCACACACAGTAATAATTGTTACAATTACAAGCTACACACTATACCAACATATCCTACACAATAATAATTGTTACAGTTACAAGCTACACACTATACCAACACATCCTACACAGTAATATTTTTTTACATTTACAAACTACAAATTATACCAACATATCCTGCACCATAATAATTGTTGTAGTTACAAGCTCCTTCACAATAATAATTGTTACAATTACAAGCTACACACTATACCAACATATCCTACCCAGTAATAATTGTTACAGTTACAAGCTACACACTATACCAACATATCCCACACAGTAATAATTGTTACAATTACAAGCTACACACTATACCAACATATTTGAGTAATTTTTGGTTTAAATTATCTAGATTATGTGTATCAGTTATTTCATAAACATACAATATGAAAAAATGTTACTTATTAGTTAATTACATCTTTATGATAAAAATATATTTATTAATGATTTGGAATTTTGTGCTAGCTGTCCATAATTTAGCAGTAATAGGCTACAACACCAACTCTTGTACTACTCTTTTACAAACGAATAGTGAGATTGACCATCACAATATAACATTCCCACGGCTGAAAGGACGAACATGTTTGGTGGCGGGGATTCGAAACCGCGACCCTTAAATTACGAATCCAACGCTTTAACCACCAGGGCATGCCAGACCCTACAAATTACTGGATCTATTCTTCAAAAGTTTTGAAAGGAATAACAAAGACATCCATTGCTTGATAGAAGCATTAATGCTAATTCACACATGCTATGTTCAATAATATATGAGAAATGAACTGTTTAAAAGAGTTTAAGTTATATTTCAATAATTAAATATTCGAGTTATGGCTTACTTGTTTTTGTATTAAGAATA
>NW_013763199.1:0-878 GCF_000517525.1 Limulus polyphemus
CTGTGGCATCAGAAACTTACCATAACATTTATTTGGACGTACTGTACAACTGGTATAATTATGAAATAAATGTGGAAAACGCTCAGTGTTATAATTCCAATGGTTTTACTTAATATTTTGAGGAAGGTCATTCTTAACAGAAGTATACTTTGTTTCATAACTACTTTTAAGAGAAAATAAAACCTAAATAGCCAGTATATCTGTTTGTTTCGGCGCAAAGCTACACACAATGCCTTTTGTCCACTATGAGGAAACAAACTCCGGATTTTACAGTATTAAATCCGTAAATTTACCGCTGACCCACATGGGGGACTTATCTGGTAGGTAAACTTGAATACAAGTCTGCCCAGCAGTAGAACGAGGTCAGGATACTACCGTATTTCATATATTGTTGTTCTGCCTGATCTGTGTTTCTACTGTTGCTCACTATTACATCTGTTCAAGGAAACTTACAAATAAAAACATTATACTTAATTTTTCTCAGTGTTTTCACATTCTTTACTTCATAATTTATGTTGAAAAATTGAAAAAATCAAACTACAATAATGTTATTCTCTTCTTTCACCATGAGAGCGGTATCAACATCGGTTTCTGTCTGGGTTAGCCAGGGGTTCCCAAAGTTCACGACCTACCTGGATAGCTTCGAAGTCTTCCTATGGGCAGTTGAATATATCGTATTGCCTCTAATTATCGCTCCCTCCCGGTATTTCTATAATGCTCACCTTGTGTGACAGTAATGTTAATCCAACATATAATCCACTTTTGTTAACGTAATTTTGATTTAAAAAAAGAAAAACGTGCACACACTTACTTCCATTGAAATTAACAAATCGCATGTGAAAAGTAGAATCAAATAAAATATACAAATGCTATAATTA
>NW_013763200.1:0-878 GCF_000517525.1 Limulus polyphemus
GCGCAAAGCTACACGAGGACTATCTGCGCCAGCCGTCCCTAATTTAGCAGTGAAAGAGTAGAGGAAAGGTAGCTGGTTATCAACACCTACCGTCAACTCTTGAGCTACTCTTTCACCAACGAATAGTGGGATTGACCGGCACATTATAACGCCCCCACGGCTGAAAGGGCGAACATGTTTGGTGGGACGGGGATTCGAACTCTCGACCCTCAGATTGTGGGTCAAGCGCCCTAACCACCTGGCCAGGCCGGACATTTAGTAGTGATAGAGTCGAGAAAAGACAGCCACTCTTGAGCTACTCTTTACGAAATAAAAGTGGGATTGACCGTCACATTATAACGCTCTTACGACTGAAAGAGCGAACATGTTTAGTGAAAGGATTTGAACCCACGGCCCACAGATTGCAGGTCGAGTTCACTAGCCACCAAGTCATGTCCTGGCTGAGTAAAGTTACAATTTTTGCATGTGTCAGACTTAACTATTGATGAAAGGAATTAACGCGGAATATTATA
The DNA here is from genome assembly GCF_000517525.1 of Limulus polyphemus. Classification (NCBI taxonomy): domain Eukaryota; kingdom Metazoa; phylum Arthropoda; class Merostomata; order Xiphosura; family Limulidae; genus Limulus; species Limulus polyphemus. The sequence continues at coordinate 513 of NW_013763200.1, forward strand.
AGGATTGGTTTTTACGTTAACAATTTTAGCTTGATTATTTTTATTACATATTAAATACAGTTGTATTTTAAAACATCTGACAAAATTATTGCGGATTCTTTATTCGATGAAAAAGTTTTATGTCCATATAACTTGTTCCGTAAAATAACATAACATAATGTTTAGGAACAACAAGGGACCCATTGGTCCATTTAGGCTTTCCCATTCTCTAAACTAAACTAAAGCTGTCAAATAAATAAATAAATAAAATAAAAATCTCAAAGCCAGCCATTATCATTCATATAGTTATCAAGCTTTTCCTTAAACTCCCTTAAATTTCCTGCTTCCACAACATCTGAACGCAATCCATTCCAAAGGCTAACCACC
>NW_013763201.1:0-878 GCF_000517525.1 Limulus polyphemus
ATTCAGTGTTTTGCCGATAATCGGTTCGGCAATCGAAATTGGTCCGATTATTGCACAATTGGGCAACAATCGAAACCGGTAGAATTTGTCGTATTTCCCCATCACGGAAAACCTATTGCCGAGAAATTAAAAATAACACCATCCACACCACTTTATTCACAACAGCAACAACCTTCTGATTTGTAAGTATGCTTACAATCAACGGCCCTGTGCTTTTCCATTTTCTTTTGACATGAAACATTATTCACCATACAATAAAATATCCTCAGTTAAACAATCTGTCTGTTTCTCATTTATTTACATAAGTTGATACACTGAACGAAAGAAAGATTAAAAAACAATGTTCCGCACATTGTGAAGCACACCCATTTCTTTACGGACCGTACATTAGCAAACAGTCAATAACAGCACCCTATGCATAGAGCTAATACACAGTGTGTGCGTGCCGGAGATCTACGCGGACTTTTCCCGCGAAGTTCTCGGGATAAGACACCATGTCACTCCCCGTTAGTACCACTCTGTGTATTCGCTCATTGTTTGGGGAGGTAGCTGAAGAGGGCATGACAACAGAGTGATTGTAAATTTGGAATGGCCCATTTCTTTCCACCAGGTGGTTTTGTCCATTGTTTGAATTGCTCTTGCCACTGTCGGAGATGTCAGTAAAGTTGAAAGTGGTAAACGGGTACACATACAAATATATACAAAATAACTAACCTATTGGACAGCCATGGAACATTCCATTTCATCATTTGACAGTCCCGTTATTTATGAATATTGTTGCGTATCTGCTTGTTTGTTAATTTCCCTTAGAAATTCTTTCCGAGAAACTTCAGCGATACAAGTTCTTTCTTGATTAAAACTAGTTTATTCTTTCTCCA
>NW_013763202.1:0-877 GCF_000517525.1 Limulus polyphemus
ATCACCAGCAAGATATATCTATTCATCTTATTACTCTGTGTCAAAAGACGTGAAATAGTCCATCACAAACACGATATAGATATTCCTTAGGTTACATTATGTCAAACGACGTCAAATGGTCCATCACAAGCACGATATATCTCTTCCTCTTGTTACTCTGTGTCAGAAGACTATAAATAGAAAATCAGAAGCACGATATAGCTGTTACCAATTTTTCTCTTTGTCAGAAGACATGAAATAGTCCATCAGAAGCACGATATTTCTATTAACACTGTTACTCTGTGTCAGAAGACGTGAAATAGTCAATCACACGCCTAATATAACTATTAATACTGTTACTCTGTGTCAGAAGACGTGAAATACTCCATCATAAGCACGATATAGTTATTTACACTGTTAGTCCGTGTCAGAAGACTGGAAATAGTCCATCACAAACAAGATATATCTATTCTTACTGTTACTCTGTGTCAGAAGACGTGAAATAGTCCATCGTAAGCACAATATAGCTATTACCAATCCTACTCTGTGTCAGAAGACGAGAAATAGACCATCACAAAAACGATATAGCTATTAACACTGTTACTCTGTGTCAGAAGACGTGAAATCGTCCATCAGAAGCACGATATAGCTATTAACACTGTTAGTCCGTGTCAGAAGACTGGAAATAGTCCATCACAAACAAGATATATCTATTCTTACTGTTACTCTGTGTCAGAAGACGTGAAATAGTCTATCACAAACAAATATTTCTATTCCTACTGATGCTCTGTGTCAGAAGACGTGAAATAGTCCATCACAGCACGATATATCTGATCCTCTTGTTAATCTGTGTCAAAAGACGTGAAATAGTCCATCACAAGCACGATATATCTCTTCC
>NW_013763203.1:0-878 GCF_000517525.1 Limulus polyphemus
GGCCATAAATAGGCCTAAATAAAATGTTTTTAATTGTGTACCAGTTTAACGTTGAATATTATTTATGATTTTAGAATAAAATCGTGTTTCACGAAAGTCGTCGTAAATTGCTAACAAAAGAAAAAAAACATGTACGAACAAATTTGGACGTAGAAGTCTATTTGGTTAAACTCGATAAAAGTAAACGAACCCAACATTTTCTACATAATCAGTGTAAATCACCACTTGTGCCTGAGTTAATCGTAGTTTTTATTTTGCTTGTTTTACACTTTCTGGTCAGAATACCGTTTAGTTTGTTTAACAAATTATTGGGTAGTTTGTTCCCGCAGCGTGAGTGCAGTACAGATAAGTAGACTTCCCCGTGCACGTGTTGATATAAATCTACCTTCGTGTAAGCTTATACCGTCGCAGAATTTTTATGAGCCACAGAACGTATTTTATTTCTGTTATCATTGACTCAACAAATTTCCGCAAAGTCAAGAACACGATTAGATTCCTAATTATTTCTTTATATGACGTTTTTAGGCAGAGGGCGTCATAAAACGCCTCCGAGTATGAACGATGATTTGACATGGAATAACAAAATGATATTAGTGTCTTTACGAGTGTAACAAATCTTAATTTAATTTCTTCAACAAAATGCGAATTTCAGTGAAGAATAAGTTTGTTTTGTTTTGAATTTCGCGCGAAGCTTCGCGAGGGCTATCTGCGCTAGCCATCCTTAATTTAACAATGTTAGACTAGAGGGAAGGCAGCTAGTCATCACCACCCACCGCCAACTTTTGGGCTACTTTTTTACCAACGAACCGTCACATTATAACGCTCACTCAGCTGAAAGGGCGAGCATATTTGGTGTGACGGGGATTCAAACCCACGAT
>NW_013763204.1:0-874 GCF_000517525.1 Limulus polyphemus
CATTATTCCACATCTTGCCTCATACCTATCCAGTAAAATCTCTGTCGTAGGTGACTCAATGTCTTCTTAACTCAAAGATGTCCTCCTGTTAAACAATCATGGGATTGACACAGCACAACTTCCCGTAACTTTCTCGGTATAACCGTTTGCTAGGTTGTCACTTTCCCATCTACAGTTTCCCATCTACGGAGAAGAATACCATCTTCAAGCTTCAACTGGTCCCATTGTGCCCAACAGTTCTTTGTCACAGGGCTTAGACTAGACACCTTCACCCAAGCAGGGTGCAAAACACTTGCTTTTAGAAAATCATTTATTGGCTTCAAATCTTGGTTTTTCTCCTGTTCTGCTTTGATACCTATAGTTGGTTCCACTTCACTATCATCAACTCTTTCAGCCGGCTTGACTTCAGCTTGATGGCACCTGGTTAGTTCAACCTCTCTTTTGCAGCAATGTCTGCTGTCACTTTTGCAGGGTCTTCGGCTCAGTCCATAGGCATTACCATGAGATTTTCTCTCTTTGTATTCAATATCATAATTATACTGGTCTATCTTTCCAATCCAACGTGCTAGTTGTCTCTCTTGGTTCTTTAATGATCTTAACCAGCATAACGCAGCATGGTCTGTCCTGGTGGTAAACCTTGCACCATAGGGCTAAGGATGGAAATATGTCAGACTCTTTACTATAGCATGGAGTTCCCTCCATGTTACACAGTAGTTTCTCTATGGTCTACTCAAAACCCTTCTGAAGTAGGCCACCACATGTTCGTTTTCACCCAATTTCTGAGATAACACTCCTCCAATTCCAACATTACTAGCATCACAATCCAGTATGTATGGCAGTGAGGGATCTGGAAGCTTTAAAAGTGGAGATGAGG
>NW_013763205.1:0-880 GCF_000517525.1 Limulus polyphemus
TTGTAATTTAGTTGCAATCGAAGCTCGATATGATAAAAACTGTTATTTATCGTACTTGAGCCAAAGAAAATATCAGCTATTCACAAGGTTGCTGAGACACAATCAATACACGACACAGTAGTGCTGCAGTTACTGGATGAAATAAAACCATACATTGCGAAGTCTTCCTCCTGTCTACAATACATACCTGTTTCAAGGAACTTCTGACAGAAAACAATGTTACGAATGTGCAGCGATACACGCGTCAAATGTTAAAACTAAGGTTGTGGCTAAATGTTCGGAATTATATTTTATCCCTCAAGCCCCATTTTAAGATTCAAATTGTTTTAGTGGGAGAACTGGTCTTGTCAATGTCATACAACAGGTTGAATATAAAAACCTCCATTTAAATCTGATATGCCTATAGTTACAGATGAAAGTTTTCTTCACCAAGCAATAGGAAGACCTAATTGAATAAGTAGAGTTGTTTAAACATTTGTTTTAACAACAAGTAAGAGCTTGTAATGGTCTATTCTTTCATTGGGGTTGTGTCTATGAGCCAAACTAGTTTCGGAGAATTCCACTCCTCATCAAGAAAAATAGGTAAAATTAATAATAGATGGGTAAGCGTGCAAGTCATCACAGGAGGCGGAAAATGGGGAAAATGCGATATTTGCAGATGGAGGAGACAATCTGGAGAAATATGGGTGAATACTAATCAGTCTATATCATATAATGGAGATTGTGTGGGAAATGGCAACAGGTATATCGAGTATTATGAATCAGGATAGATAAATGGGGAAAGAGGGGATATCGGTATCTCGACGTAATCGAGATTGTCAGCTGTGAGGGACATGACATAGAGGTTCAGTAGGTGATCAGCTGGTGCGAAAATGTTTCT
>NW_013763206.1:0-880 GCF_000517525.1 Limulus polyphemus
CTTATAAAACGCCTTACAGAATTTCTCTTTATTTTGTAAACTGCTTCATTTGTTTCATTTTTCTGACATTTATACTTATTCCACAATTTATCTTTTTCTCTTATTAATTCAAAACTATCAAAATCAATCCAAGGATTACGTTGTGTGTTCCTTTTTTTTATTATTTTAATCTCGAATGTATATTTTTCTCAATTTCTGAACTCTTCTCAATTATAGCTGATTATATTATTTATATCACTATTTATTTTAATTATATTAATAAATAAAACATTATCTATGCTCTTTTAATAGTTTGTTTTACTGTCTTTAAACTACTTTTTAAATTAACCAAAATCATCCTATGATCTGATATATTTTCCTTGATTACATAACTTTTTACATTTACACCTGTAAGTTTTGTATACACATGATTTAAACAAGATTTAACCAACTTTCCACTTCTCCATTCTGATATTGTGTTAACATTTATATTTTGCTGAAATCCATTAAAATGTATCAAAGTTTGATAGTCATTGACCAGATTACTATTTTCATTATTTTTTCTTTAATATTGATATTTATATCACCAAGATATACCATATGTTTACAGTTTTTAATTCATTTAAACATTTTTTTCAAATTCAAAATATAAAGATTAGAATTGTAATTCGGAGGTCTGTAAATTAGAAGTATTAAAACTTTATAATAATTTACCTCAACAGTAAATGATAATATTTCTGTATCTTCCAAACTTAATTTAATTAATTCTATAGATAAATGTCTCTTATAAAAAAATAAAATTCCTCCTCCACCTTTATTACTCTACATTTATAAATTTTTTCATTGCCTTTCAAATTATAATTTTGGATTTCATGTTCTTTTAGAAATGTCTCTGTGATTA
>NW_013763207.1:0-1628 GCF_000517525.1 Limulus polyphemus
TTATAGCTTGTTAAGAGAGTTGGTCGAAGAGGAAATTAGGGCACCAAAAAGGGTGTATGAAAAAGGTTGGCTGAAGATGTAAAAATTGACAATAAGGATTTCTTTAAGTACATTAAAGGTAAACAAAATGTTAGGATGGGGTAGGACCCTTGAGGGATGATAAAGGAAGGCTTGTATCCAATGATTGTGAAATGACTGGGTTATTAAATTCAGCTTTTTCTTTGGTTTCTTCTTGTGAAGATTTATGCAGTATTCATCATCTTGAACAGTTGGGAGGCAAGGTCAGACAAAATGAATGCATTAATTCTGAGCTGGTTAAGAATAAATTGTGAAGTTCAAAGAATGATAAGTCTCCTGGGCCAGATATTATTTCCTCAAAGGTTTTGAAGGAGGTTAAGGATTGGATATGTGAGCCACTTGCTACTATGTTTTGTAAGTTCTTGAATAGTGGGCAGGTGCCAGAGAATTGGAAATTAGCTAATATTACTCCTCTTTTCAAGGAAGGTCATGAAAATTGCCCCAGTAATTATAGGCCTGTTAGTCTTACATCAGTTGTGGGAAAAGTTTTGGACAGTCTGATAAAAGATGCTTTACAAAGTCAATTAACAAAGTTTAGAATTTTATTATATAGTCAATATGGTTTCTCTAATGGAAAATCTTGTCTTATAAATCTTTAGACATTCTTTGAAAAAGTTACTGCTTGTAGATAAGGGTAAGGGTGTAGATTTGGTGTATCTGGATTGTCAGAAAGCATTTGACAAGGTACCATATAAAAGGCTTGTAAAATCAATATAGGTGTGGGGTAGAAGTTGGTTGGTTAGACAGAAAAGTGGCTGGATGGAAAAAAGCAGAGGGTTGTTATAAATAGAGTTCTTAGTCAAACTGGATTAATGTCACAAGTGGGGTATCTCAGGGCTCGATCTTAGAACCTTCGCTCTTTTTGATTTACATCAATGACATAGATGAACAAATGGTCAATAAATTATTTAAATTTGTTGATGATATTAAAATCTTGGGTGTTGCTAGCTGTGAAGAGGATGTTGCTGCTATACAAAAGTATTTAGATCATTTAGTGAGTTGGACAAATAAGTGACAGATGGGTTTTAATTATAATAAATGCAAGATAATGCATGTGGGTTATCATAATTTTAATTATAAGTATAATTTGGATGGGAATAACCTTAATGTGAAAAAAAGGGATCTTGGTATAATGGTTGATCACTCTCAAAAGTCATTCAAGCAGCATGTTGTTGTTAGTAGTAAGGCAAATAGGATTTTAGGTTGTATCTACAGATATATTGAATACAAGTCTAAATAGGTTATAATTTCATTATATAGGTCATTGGTTAGGCCACATTTGGAGTATTGTGTTCAGTCTTTGGCTTTTTACCTTAAGAAAGACATTGAATTGTTGAAAAGGGTTCAGAGGAGGGTTACTAGAATGGTGCCTGGGATGGAGGGTTTGTAATATAAGGAGAGATTAAGATATTTGAAATTGTTTTCTCTTAAAAAATGAAGAGTTAGGGAGGATCTTATTGAGGTGTTTAAGATTGTAAAAGGGGAATTAGATAGTGTTGATGCATCATCTTTTTTCTATATTTAAATTGGCAAGAATAGTAGGACTATGG
>NW_013763208.1:0-873 GCF_000517525.1 Limulus polyphemus
TCTTGCTGATGTCAACTACCACAGTAGGACCTCTGCCGAACTTGTACGTTTCAGTCCTCCTTATGTTCCCTTTCTGGTTCTTTGTCTACCCCTGCCTGCCCCTAGTCGTCCAATTTCTCATTCGTCACCTGATATTGTATTTGTTTCTTCCAACCTGGTCCTTTTATCACTCTCCAGATGTGTCCTCTGTGGATAGTGATCATCTCCCCATAAAACTTTGTGTCTGTTTGCAGTCCTTGTCTGTTCCTCGTGCTTCCCTTCGGACTCATCTAAATTTTTGTTCTGCCGACTGGAAATCTTATGCTTCCCACATTGCTAGTGCCATACCAGATATGGATCGACCTCTTACTACAACAGCCGATATTGACTCCTTCGCCACATTACTCACCACTCTTCTCTCTGATGCCAGTGCTTTACACATACCGACTTCTTCTTCAGGTCCTCATAAACCAACCTTACCTCATAGAGCGTAGATCTGTTACAGCACTCTTCCACTTTATTGCGTGAATACCGTCGGTTTCATGATTCCTTGCTGCTGCAACGATCCCGGGGTCTTCAACATACTGCCTGTAATTTTGTTCCGACAGTCCGACATCAGCAATGGCATCAGGCCTGTAATAAACTCAGTCATTCCTCTTCTTCCTCGCAATTCTGGAACCATTTTAAGCTACTTCACAGGTCAACGATGCTCTCCCTCCTATCCTATACTTATTGATGGTGCTGCACTTTCTACATCTTTGGACAAGGTCAATCTTTTTGCTGATTTTTATTAACAGAACTTTCAAGTACTGGAACGTCATGTTCTTGATTACAGTGACACTACAGTCACCATTAACTCAACTGTTGCCTCCCTCGTGGACCCTACTCCTAGTT
>NW_013763209.1:0-876 GCF_000517525.1 Limulus polyphemus
GGAAAAGCAGCTAGTCATCACCATCCACCGCCAACTATTGGGCTACTCTTTTACCAACGAATAGTGGGATAGACCGTCACTTTATAACGCCCCCACGACTGAAAGGGCGAGCATGTTTGGTGTGACCTTACCACCTGGCCATGCCAGGCCTTTATAGTAAGAGACAGGATGAATAAAGTAATATGAACGAAAGAGTTATTATGTTCATTAAGACAAAATATACTTTAATTTATAATCGTTATATATTCGTATTCTGAATGAAGTTTGAATACTCAAAGCTTTATAAAGTCATTTGGGTCAGTTTCCCTCTTTTAAGCCCCCAGTGGCTCAGTGTAAGCCTGCGGGTTTGTAATGTTCAGACTTGGAGTTCGATATCCCTGGTGGGCACAGCACACATAATTCACTGTATAGCTTTGTGCTTAACAGGAAACAAAAAATAATAATCTTTTTAAGCATTCATCTACTCACCAATTAGTTCTTACTTTCTCTTTTTTAATACTCTACATAATACACAAATACCTAGGTATTGCTTACAAAAATGCTTAGGATACTGTATTGCCATCTTGAGATGAAAGAAGTTGACTTTCTGGTGATTCTCATTTATTACTGCTTAATTTTCTGACTGACTCACCAATACTTATTGATTGACTGATTGTCTATGCTAACTTTGCACCAGTAGTTTATAGTGTCTGAGGTAACGATGGTTATGTGGACTATTCACATTCATCTACATGTACACTAGCCCCTTGAACTTACACAACAGTGTTTTATAGTGTCTGAGGTAACCATGGTTATGTGGACTATTATCATATATCTGAATGCACACTAGCCCCTTGAACTTACACAACAGTGTTTTATAGTGTCTGAGGTAACCAT
>NW_013763210.1:0-878 GCF_000517525.1 Limulus polyphemus
ACTGTGGTGACAACAGTTAGGCATACATACAGTATAGTGTGATAAGGACTGTGGTGACAACAGTTAGGCATACATACAGTTTGGTGTGACAAGGAATGTGGTGACAACAGTTAGGCATACATACAGTATGGTGTAATAAGGAATGTGGTGACAACGGTTAGGCATACATACAGTATAGTGTGGTAAGGACTGTGGTGACAACAGTTAGGCATACATACAGTATAGTGTGGTAAGGACTGTGGGACAACAGTTAGGCATACATACAGTATAGTGTGGTAAGGACTGTGGTGACAACAGTTAGGCATACATACAGTATGGTGTGATAAGGAATGTGGTGACAACGGTTAGACATACATACAGTATGGTGTGATAAGGAATGTGGTGACAACGGTTAGGCATACATACAGTATAGTGTGATAAGGAATGTGGTGACAACGGTTAAGCATACATACAGTATAGTGTGATAAGGAATGTGGTGACAACGGTTAGGCATACATACAGTATAGTGTGATAAGGACTGTGGTGACAACAGTTAGGCATACATACAGTATGGTGTGATAAGGAATGTGGTGATAACGGTTAGGCATACATACAGTATAGTGTGGTAAGGACTGTGGTGACAACAGTTCGGCATACATACAGTATGGTGTGATAAGGAATGTGGTGACAACAGTTAGGCATACATACAGTATAGTGTGATGAGGACTGTGGTGACAACAGTTAGGCATACAGTATAGTGTGGTAAGGACTGTGGTGACAACAGTTAGGCATACATACAGTATAGTGTGATAAGGACTGTGGTGACAACAGTTAGACATACATACAGTTTGGTGTGATAAGGAATGTGGTGACAACGGTTAGGCATACATACAGTATAG
>NW_013763211.1:0-876 GCF_000517525.1 Limulus polyphemus
TATTTGCCCAACTCACTAAATGATCTAAATCCTTTTGTAAATCAGTAGCATCCCCATCAATATGACCATTGTTTCATGCACTTGTACCTAAAGATGTCCTTGCAATTAAAACTTGGTCTTTCTGGGTTATTTAAGTTTTGCCAAGTAACAAAGGTTAAAAAAACATTAACCATGGAAATTTGTTACTTAACACACAAAAAAGGTTTTCTGTTTTATCAGTAATTAAGTATTTCAGTTACCATAATTTTCTGAATATAATACTCATTCGATTCTTCATGAACAAAGGGTCAAATCTGCCTTATCACCATAAATAACATCCACCTAGACTTTTGAAATACCACTGTCAAAGTAATGCTTTGAAGACAATAATGTCAGCGTGCGTATAATCTCTAATTGCACATTCAGTGTAGTGCTTGCTTTGTTTTTTTGCAATCATGGCCAGCAAATAAATATTGTCAAAATGTTAGGGTATATGTAAGATTGCTAAAAGTGAGTTTGTCTTAGTGCTTGTCATTTTGCAATTGCAGCCAACAAATTAACATTTTTGAAAACCCCTTAGCACCAACTATTCGAGGACAGTGATTCAGACCCAGAATTTTTTAAGTTTCATCAAAAATGATTTGTAATTTTGAATTTCAAATGTAACATAGCAATAACTAGTTTTGTATTTCCAAACATTTCTAAGTGTGAATGTAAATAAATTCACAAAACTTAGCTTTTCAATCATTTTATTCAATAATCGTGTTTAAAGGTGCTAAAAATGAATGAAAATGGGTGACAGTTCTCATTTTTGTCTTTCAAACAGAGAGAATTAATAAGACATACTATCAAAATGCAATATTTCTAGCAAGTATATATTATCATTCCCATGTGTTG
>NW_013763212.1:0-875 GCF_000517525.1 Limulus polyphemus
AGGATTTTTCTACAGTGGGTAAGGTGTTTGCTACTTGTTGGCGATAAATTCAATGATAAATTGACAGCATGCACTTCACTTGTTGTCAAAATAATATATATTTGGAATAAGTTAAACATATGCACAAAAATTTTTTCACACTATAGAGATTATAGGCATATCATAAACACTGTGTATATAGTTGTATTTTTGTCAAAAATCTACTTAGGCCTATTCAATTGCTTTAGAATTTCAGTTGAAAAATCGGACTGTCTTCTCTGTCGCACTAGTATTCTGTGTGTGATTCACTTAGATTTGGCCTTCTTTCTTCTAAATATCCTCTTTTCCTTTTGTGAAAGTGCACCCAGACTGATTCAGTTACTTTAGAACAACACTTTGAAGGAATAATTCTTCTTCTTATCCCCTTTCCTATTATTAGTCTTTAACATATTAAACGTTAGGCCTGTCACTTCTACTGTAGTTAATTTAACGCTGAGCTTTTCCTTGCTCGTAACTTTACTCTCTTCTGCTATTGTCTGTCTGCTACTTCCGCTTGTCTCACACTATTTATATCTCTATCACTTAATCGTCTGCCCGCCTTCTAGAAATTTCTACATTCTCGATGTCAGTGTATTGCACGCGATGTTCGATAGTCTCAACATCGAGGACTTATAAACACAACTTCCTACAAGCGTCTGCTTTTAACTCTTATTAAAACAAAAACTAAAGAATAATAAAATATTTACTCATAATAATAAATCAACCAATAATACCTAAAACTAAACAGTATTTTATATTATGACACTGAATTACACATCTTTCTACGGGTGTCTGATAAAATTGTTTCCTGTTCCATTAAATTGTTCATGATGTCCTTACAACCTGTCTCATTGTAC
>NW_013763213.1:0-1589 GCF_000517525.1 Limulus polyphemus
GATTGTCTTCAATTCGAAATCTAGTTTAGATTTTGAACAGATAACTAGAGCCCGATGGACTAAAGTAGCAATAAGGTTCGTTTTGCGACTTTTAAGACTGAATAAATCTCATCGTGTATATTGTCCTGTAAAAGTAGGTTTTCTGTATATACTGGTGAGAAACGAAAGTCATCTTTTTTTCAACTAAGACGTCTAGGAACGATAAAGAGTTATGTTGTTATCAACGCTATTTTCAAGTTTTGAACAACTCGACTTTCAAGATCTACATGTGCCGATGTTTCCGTTTATCAACGTTATATTTTAAGATCTGTGTAAGAACTCAGCTAACAGATGTTTCTGCATATAAAAACTATCTTCAAGTTTTGTACACCAAAAAAAACTTTTCAAGAATCTCTTTAGTATTATTACGATGGTACTAATGCTGTGAATAATGACGAATTTTGTCTACATTTTATCCTTGTCATGTCTGAAGATCATGTTGCAATACAGAGTATACCATTTTCTGTGAATTACACACACAGAATGGCGTCACGCATGCGTACGTATCTCCAAACATCAAAAAGGATAAAATCTTTTAGACCTGAGAATTTTCCATTTGTGCACACAGTTTTTAATTGGTTATCGTCGATCGTTACCAAGTAGCATCAAGTTAATCCTATGGCTGCTAATATGATATGCACATTATAGATTTATCTTGTGGTTGGAAACACGCAGAGCTATTAGCACATGTGTACCTCCATTATTAGAGAAAAACCTTTTTGCCAGGCTTAATCAAAGAAGCAATATTTATTAACAAAAGGAGTCTAACCAGTTTTCACAGCATCCGTTTCTAAACAGTCAGCTAATGTAAGAAGTTACCCAAAATAAAAATCTAATTAATTTTACGTAATCTCATTTTCTTATTTCGTACTATTCAACTTCATTAAAGTTATTAAAAATGCGTCTCATTTACTCAAAAATTGAAGGTCGATAATTACAAGATGTAGAAAATTTCTTCCACCCGTACCAAAACTTTTGAATTTGTTGAATAGCATTTGAATGCAGTTTTATCACCGATTTTATAAGTTAAATGGAGAATCAATCACATTTAGTTTTCAAGAAGCTAAAACTATCAAGAACTTTAAAACTGAAAACGTTCGATTTCAATTGGGAATGCTTCTTCTTTTTTTCTTTTTTCTTTTTTTTTTGTCTTACGCCAACCATCATCGAATAATTGAGGTCTGGAAGGCCTAACAAATTTTCTACCCTAGCCAAAAGTTATTTTTTACTCTCTCCTGAATGACAGTTTCAATTAAATACCGCGACGGTTGCCCAGCTGTGCGAAAGAAGAAAATAAAGTCCACTTTTAATCGAAGGTCATTAACTGGGCAACATTCCATTAACTGTCTCTAGTCTACAAACTCCTTTCTATTGGATAGACAATTGAATTACCTCTTTAATAGACAATTGGGATTCTTCCTTTAGCTACTTGTTTCTAACTTTCGCTGTTATTTCGCTTTTACTAGCATTTTATTGTCTTTTTTTTAATGATATGCACAATCCTTAAAGATCATGTGTTAAACTTCACTTCTTTAAGTCAAATTTTTACA
>NW_013763214.1:0-878 GCF_000517525.1 Limulus polyphemus
TAATGATTTCTGTTGTTGGGTGGGCTGTCTTGGATTATTATTAAATAGAAATAAGAGTAGTGTTGTAACGATTTCTGTTGTTGAGTGGGCTTTATTATTATTATTCGGTAAAAATAAGAATGTAAAGTCTAATCCACAATTTCTTGGATACGTTCTACACAACAAACGATAGGCCTAACTGTCACCGATAAATAACGCCTTAATAGAGATTACACTTACTATTTTCTCGTATGTTGGGTACTTCTCATATTTCTAGTGCTTCTTTGAGAACGTAAAATTAACATTGTCGAAATAATTAACTGGCTATCTCGTTATCGTGTCAATAAGCTCCACACTCTACTTATATCCTAATATTTCCCCGACGTTAAACCACACGCTCGTCACATAACACCAATACTCCTTCTGGCAAAAGAACAATACAAACACCTAAGTTATCAATAATAGCCTACAACAGTAGTTTTATTTAAAAAACTAGATTCTTCTCACGGCTTCAGCTTATTAATCGTGAGAGATAAGATAGTTTATGAACAATAAAAATATTTGGTTTTACTCAAGAAGCATCAGTGATGTATTTGTGTCCAGACTATAAAAAGCTACTCCGAGACGTGATTCATTATAGCAAGGTGGTTGGGACACTCGAATCCCGTCACCGAAAACGCTCGCTCTTTCAGCCGTGGGGTTTTTATAATGTGACGGTCAATTCCACTATTCGTTGGTAAAAGAGTAGCCCAAGAGTTTGCTGTAGTGAGAGGGGGATGGTGGCTAGCCATATTCCCTCTAGTCTATCTTTTCTAAACTATGGACAGCCAGTGCAGATAGCTCTCAGTAGCTTTGCACGAAATCCAACAACAACAACAAAATATTTTTTTTCCAAACCG